>NC_142541.1:11600000-11900000 GCF_056151865.1 Erythranthe guttata
ACGGCTGCCCCCTGCCCCTTAGTAAATCCGCCACTGCTCTAAACCTAGAATAATAAAGATGTTTGGTTAGGGACCTATGCACAAAAACCCCATTAACAAAACATGTGTATCAATAATTTATTTCCTTTTGTCGTTAGTTAATCAATAATCTTGAACCTAAATTTACCGTGGTTATCGACTCAGAAAATATCGGTGTATCGTTTTCCTCCGTGTATCATATCGTATCGTAAGATATTTAATCATATATATATATATATATATATATATATATATATATATATATATATATATATATATATATATATATAATATAATAATAATAATAATAATAATAATAATAATAAAAATACTATAAAAATGTAAACATTAACATTTTAAAGTCAAACTTTTCATTCCTAACTTTTTTTTAAAAAACTAATCTATTATAAAATAGGACAAAAGTCATAACTGCGCATAAAAATAACATCAACAAAATTCAAATTTTGATCCCTAATTTGTAAAAAACTAATCTATCATGCATAATCTTTAAGATCAATGGCACTTAAATTTTTTTCATCTACCAATTTCAAATAGTGTCTTCATCCTCATGTTCATCAATCTTTTCAACGTCATCAACTCCAACTTTGGTTTTTTCCTATTTTCTCTTTTCAATATCAAACTTGGTGTGTAAGTTTCTTGGATCTAATATATGTAAGAAACAAATTAAATCATATTAAAATTCGTTTCCAGGTCCTGATAATGTGAATATTTCGTTTCCTTCTTTTTTCTTTTATTTTTATATATATATATATTTTTTTTAATATTTTAACTAATATCGTAAATATCGTATTGTATCGTGATATGGCGATACGATACGATATCTCGCGATATTTAACGGTTTTTATGCATAGCCGATACATATTATGAGTTGTATCGTTTTGATTGGGACTGTACCGTCTCGCGATATATATCGCGGTATCTTGCGAGTTTAACTACTATGAAATTTACAACCATGGTAAATTTAATGAGTAAACTGCAAAAAATACCTCTGTAATCTCTAAATAGTAAAAAACCCCTTGTGATAAATAAACTAGCAAAAATCCCCCTGTGAAATTATTTAGGGTTAATAGCATTTTGCCACCTGTACTTTGCCCGTTTTTGCGCTTTGCCACCTTAACTAAAAAAAGTTGCACGGGCAGACCCAAACTTGTTTTTTTGACGCACATAACCACCTAGAGGGAATATTCCGGCGAATCTTGAAAGATTCCGTCACACGCGCGTTGCACATGACTAAATACATGGCTTTTTTGTCTTTTACTCTGAAGATATCATGTGGGGTAAAACTGAAAATTTTAAGGACTCAATTGAACTTTATTTGAAACTTACCCAAATTCTAAATTTATTGAAATAGAGTTGTGTGTCTGTTTCTTCCATGGGTGTGGGTCTTCTTCTTATATAGGAGTTTCTCCCTATTAATATTTTTCAAAGAAACCATTTCCAATGCTTCGAATGCTCCACTATGTTGGGACTTCTCTCTCTTTCTTTCTAATTCTCATTATGTTTTTGTGGTTTACAATATATGCTGAAATTAATTGCACTGTAGATATATGTTTGTGTGAGAAAATTCAACTATGAAAACAAAAGTGGGATGCAATGCAGATGAAGCAGTAGAAGAAAAGCAGCAACAGGTGGAGTCGCGTCGTGTGCAACCAGGAGGAATTTGTGGGGAAGATTTTTGCCCAATCATCCATGGCCAGAGATGTATCGTACGCAAATTCGTCAAGACTTTTGAACATGTCTCGCTAATTCTCTAATTCAAATCACTTCCATCTCCCCGATGTACACAATCGTACCTCCAACAGTTCTCCAATCCAAGAGCTAACGAACAAGACTAAGAGAAACGATTGGACTGAATATGTTGATGACAATCAGGAGGAACATCGAGGAAAGTTCCAAATTGAGGACCAAGATCGCCTCACAAGGTATTTAATTAAATTGATGAGAGAAGATAACCCCTAATTCTTTTGAAGCTTGGATTGTTTTCAAAAGATGTTGTTAGTTCAAAGAACAAATTAATGGGGGAGAGAAACTTTCAGTGAAGAAGAAGAATGAGTTTAATATCTTTCAATTTCACCCCTTGGAACTTGCAATTTTTCAATTTCATCCTTTGGAACTTTCATTTTAACCCCACATGATATCTTCATATTAAAAGACTAAAAAATCCTCACATTAAGCATGTGCATCGCACGTGTGCCGGAAAAATGAGAAGATTCGCCAAAATATTTCCATTAGGTGGTTATGTGCGTCAAAAAAACGAGTTTGGGTGTGCCCGTGCAACTTTTTTTAGTTAAGGTGGCAAAGCGCAAAAACGGGCAGAGTACAGGTGGCAAAATGCTATTAACCCAATTATTTATATAGCACACTCAACCCATTATCGATTTGAGTGTTGACTTGATATAAAAAGACACAAATACCCCCGGGTTTTACAATTAATAAATTCTTATATTTTTAAACATTTTAATTATTTTATTTTATTATATCTTAATTAAATAATTTATTATTCTAATTTTATTATCAGGCAATTTATGTATATATTTTAAATTATCCCTACATTAAAAGAAAACTTAAATTCCATTATTATGCAAAAAAAAAATATTAATTTAGCAGCCAAGACAGTAATATTAATTAAAATATTTTTTTTAAGAAAAAAAAATTATTAAAAAAAAAAAAGTCAACGCTGGAGACCCAGTGCGGTCAACTGCCGGAATAAAAATTCAGGAGAAAAAAAAGTTTAAAAAAAAAAAAAAATGTCAACGCCGATCAACGGCGGCGACCGGCGGTCTCCGGTGGTGGCGGGTCAAAATTGGGGTCAAAATTGAAATTAATGTTAAAATTGGTTAATTGATGAAATTGGGCTAAATTGGGGGTGTAAATCATGAAATTGGAGTTGAATTGGGTTTCAATGAATTAGGGGTAATATTGGTATATATAAAACGATTTTCCTTATTTGCAAATAAGTTTGAATGGGCTGGATTTATTTGAAGACAAAAAAGTTGGATGTCCCTCTTTTAATTAAGTGGCCTTGTCATGAGCCTATTTGCCATTTACGCTTTTAAAATTATTGTTTTACACTTTTTACAATATTTGTTTGACAGAGAGCGAAAATAATGGTTAATGTTAAAAATTATGATATATATTATGATATATATATATATATATATATATATGCTCCATTTTCATCCTTAACATTATTTAACCTCAATTTGACCCAAAATTTCACAAATTATTCAATTTTGTTACAGTTATTTTACTGTCAACGACAATAATTTCATTACGTTGACTTGTCAACAAATCAAAAAAAATAAAAGAAAATAACAATTTTTTTTTGAAAAAAAAATGTTTTTGAAAAAAAAAGTCAAAATTGGATTTTTGTGGACAAAATTGATTAAATTGGGGTTACAATTAAAAATTGGGTATAAAGGGTTGGGGTAATATTGGCATATACACGAATATTTCTTTTATTTATAATAAACTAGTAACCATGCCCGTGCGTTGCACGGGAACCACTACAAAAGAGAAGAAAATAATTATTTTATTTAAAATTGTATATATGTAATATAAGATTCATATGTTCAAAAGCACGGATGGCTAATTGTGCAAAATTTCGCAAATGAAAAAAAAGACAATGTTTAAGAAGAAAATAAACTCACCTCTGCACAAATTACGTTTCAATCATTGTAAGATAAAGAAAGAAAAAAAAGACACCTCAAATTTTGATCGAAAAATTTATACCACAAACAATTTAAAAGATTTATAACAAATTGTCTATTGGTCTAAAAATTGTAAAACAATTACAATATATAATATTAATAATTTTAATTTTAAATCATAGAAGAATTAATTAAATTTGATAAGTAATTTTTTATTAGACAAAACAATATACAATACAAAATCAATCTTAAACTAATTCTAACAAACTCTACGTTAAGTTGGAGTTAATCCGATAATCTAAGGGATGGTACAATTTTTTTAATTTTTGGATACAACACACACAAAAAAAATTAATAAGATTGTACTTGAATTCAACTGAACAATAGTTTCAGTTTATACTTGGCCTTCATTTTATTATGATCACTGTCGGTGCATGCTCAGTATGTAAAATCACTTGCTAATTGTAAATATAAGATTTTAATTAAAGTTATCAATAAGATCACAACAGAGAAAGAGATCTAGAGAGAGATATTGCCATTGGTTATTTTTATTAGAAAATGTTAAAAAAATTAATTACTTATTCCAAAAATGTTGACCTCTCAGTAAAATGTCAATGTTCGTCATCAATGCCCCAAAAAAGTTCTCGTAACTGATCCAGTATTTGGAACTGAGCACACTGAATGTTAACAACAGTCTCGTGATTGGTTAAGGTCGTGGAAAATTTGAAAAAACTCTTTATATTGATGGTCTAATAAAACATACGTGAAAAAGAAAAAATAAAAGTTAGGGAACGTAATTTTAAAGATAGTTGAAAATTCAATAAAAACTCCGTAAAAACAAGCAACACAAAGTGTCGAAAGTAATGCTACTATATGTCACGGTTGTTTTAAAAACATTAAAAACAAAGTTCTCCCCATTTTGTTTTACCTCGTATGAAGGAAAACGTAAAATTAATGTTCGCTAACAATATTATTTCGAGTAAAGTGCAAGAGACAGATTTACGAACTAAAGCTGCAATTTTGTTAACAAAAACAACAAACAAAATTTCGCAAAGCACAAGAAATTTTTGTATAATTCCAAAAACCAGCTAAAGGTTTTCTGGAAAAGAGCGAAATAACGCAAACAACTAAACAAAATTTTGAGGAGCAGAGATATTTTTATTGTAAAAGAATACGATAAAATCATGTTTATGCCAAAGATTTTTTCGGAAAAGAGCAAAGTAGCTATTCGCCAAAACTTCTATATTTTTATCTTAGGTAATGAAGTAAAAAAACAACGAACTTGACAGAAGTTTGACCACTTAGTTAAAACACAAGCAAAAAGATTGCTTACGCTAACTAACCGAAATCAATACAAGTATTTGCAGAGCTTCAAGATTTTCTCTGATTATTTTTCCGTACTATGACATTCACCAAGGATTTTTGGAAAAAACAAGCCGCATTTTAAAACACACAGAAACATGAGCAACACATCAAAGAAAAGAAGTTCATATTATTACATACTTGCAAAAAAATATTTTTCAGAAAATAAAGATTTTTTTTTTCATACTAACAAATATCCATCATGTTATAGGGTTAGGAAAACTGGTTCCCATAATTACACTGCAGTTCAATTGTAAAGAAATACTGAACATATCCATTAATCTAACATAGCAAATTTGCAAAAAGTACAACCATTAGATGCAGAAACTGAAATATTAGACGTAACCCATTTGTAAAAACAAACAAATAAACATGAAAAAAAAAAAAAAAAAAAAGAAGAAGAGGATCTTACTTTGGTTGGTGGGAAGAAAACAGTGTGATCATAAACTGCATAACCCCGAAATTATCTTTGAAAACCAAATCAATCTTAGAAAATTTGCCTAATCAAATTCAGAATTTGGCGGTGATCTCTAGGGGTTCGTCCAGAAGAGCAACCATCATCGCAGTTAAAATCAACTTCTGGAAATGAAGACATATGGTTCACACGTGGGGAGTCATTGTGAACGAAAATTATGCATGTGTTAAAAAAACCAACACCGTTAGCAACTATTATGAGCTGTCAAGTTTAAATGTAAAATAAATCTATATAAATTATTATATTGTTTACCTATAGAAATAAATTCCTTAGGCTTTTCTTATTGAAAAATCTCGGTGAGGAAGAAGATGATGAACAAAAAAATAGCAGGAAGAAGACGAACAAAAAAAATTGTGTTTTTCGCTGGAGCTTTTCATCAGTTTAAATGGAGTACAATTTGTGATGGGTTGAGATCATGGGTTCTAACTTCTAGTTAGTGGGGAGTTATAGTTAAGAAGGAAAATGAAAGGAAAAAAAAAACATAACTGCAAGAAAAAAAAAACGAAAAAAATGAGTAGATGTAGTAAGAATTGCAAGAATATAGGAATTAGTTGGAGATGGAGTTATACCACTACCCAAAAAAAATAGGAAAATATTAATTGCTTGTATTTTTAAACCTATGAACCGAACAATTAAAGCATTAGAACATATAAAAGGGTACTAGAGCATTAAAAGAATTTCAAATTTTAAATTAAAAATTTACTAATTGACAAAATTGTCCCTAGGTTTAGGTCTAGGTTTTAGTTCAAAATATCTTCTTTTTATATATAAGATATCAAAGGGATGGGCTTATTGGTGAAAGGGATATAGCCCCTAAACCTAGAATAATAAAGATGCTTGGTTGGGGATTTATGCACAAAAACCCACAAAAACCGGAGTAGTAGAAGGGAAATAACTTTGCTACATAGAAGGAGAATTTCATCATCCAGGAAAACTACCTTATGGAGACATACCATCATAATAGCAAATGGCGAGAGATGGGATTTTACAGTTTTCTAGAGAAAGAGCGGAGACATATGTCATGGGATCTTTTGCGCAACCTGGGGAATCCCTGCAATCTTCCATGGATCGTGGGGGAGATTTTAACGAAATTCTTAGCAATAATGAAAAGAAGGGAGGACTTCCTAGGCAACCATTACATATAGTGAATTTTCGGGAGGGGTTAGAGCATTGTGGTCTGCTCGACATGGGATTTGAGGGCTCTCCGTTCACGTGGTCCAATAATCGGAGCTCCCCAAATACCCGGGATCTGACCACGTACCGATCCAACTTGTCCTAAACGCATCTACTGAAGGACTGAATACGAGGAAAAAAAAGACCTTTCAGGTTTGAAGCTACATGGCTTCGCAGGGAAGACTGCGAAGAAGTGATCCAACAATAATGGTCCCATACCTCTCTGGCTGATCCTATAGAAACTATGCTTCAGAAAAATGATAGTTGTCGCCTGGCTCTAATCCAATGGCAAAAAACTAAGGTCAAACAGCCTCAAAATATTATTTCAGAAACGGCTACAAAGTTTGTCGGAAGCAGAACTTACGGAGGCTCGGAAGGAAGAGATTGGAGTTCGCCGAACAGAACTAGAAAAGGCTATGAAGACAACGACTTGTATTGGCGTCAGCGTAGTAAGGTTCAGTGGATTCAAGAGGGAGACAAAAACACAAGATTTTTCCATGCCAAAGCCACAATTCGGAACTGTACCAATAAAGTGAAAAAAATCAAGGATGTGTGAGGCTATTGGAAAAATAAAGATGCTAACATTGAAAATATCATCTCTGATTACTTTAGCCAAATTTTCAAGTCGACTAACCCGAGGGATGATGAGATAGAGGAGGTGTTGGAAAATGTATGTGGAGAGCAGAATTTCTGAGACGGCTAGTCAAGTTCTGTCTATTCCATTTATTTCAAACGAGGTAACCCGAGCCATATCCAAAATGGCTCCTCTTAAATCCCCTGGCCCAGACGGTTTACCCGTTATCTTTTATACTAAATATTGGCATATATTGGGATCTGATGTTCTATCTTGTGTTCTTAAATTTCTTAATAATCATAAACTTCCTTCTGCTCTAAACTTTACCTATATTGTTCGAATTCCTAAGGTGAAAAATCTAGAGAAAATTACAGGATATAGACCCGTAAACCTATGTAACGTTATCTATAAACTGGGGTCTAAATTTTTGGCCAATCGGCTTAAATAGGGGTTAATGTGATATATTCATTTAAATCCGAGCTCAATGTGTAATATTGAGGAAGTTATAGTATAATGGATGGAATTGATAAAAAAAATATATTATAGAGGGTATTTTAGACTAAAGATATGGGATTGAGTTTATTTGAAAGACTGTTATTTTTGTGGACCAATATGCATTTAAGTCCCTTGTCATCCCCCTCTTTGTCATTTGCCCATGTTTGTACATATATTAGCTAGAATCGATATATTTTATCGTATCTTATATTGTTTGTTTCTAATTTTGTTATATGCTGATGTGTGTCGATCCTTCCATGTAGGTAGATTTGGTCACACAGACTGACAAGAAATGCGAAGAATTCATTTTCGATTTTCTCAAACTACAGTTTCTTGACCACAAGCTTAGATTTCTCTTGTGAAGGATGCGTTCATCTAGGCGTTGCAAAAATCGGTTTTTCTCTAAGTTTTGTTATTCGGATTAATGTTTGAAATTTTTGCTTCATAATGTTTGTAGGAATCCCTTATAGAAAATAATGCTTCTTCTCCATGAAGAAATTAGTATTCCCCACAGCCGATTGGTGGCTCTAGATTTTGATTTCACTCCCTTCACACATCTGTTCCATCTTTAGGTTCAAACCATAGTTCGCCGGAACGGGAACGGTGCCCTCCGTTCCGAAATTCGTAACCAGAACGGTATTTGCACCGTGACTCGTCAGAACGCCGAGAAATCGGTGGGATGGGCGAGACGGAGCCACGGAACGTCCCGACGCGGCCGGAACGGTGCCGGAACGGTGCCGGAACGGTGCCGGAACGGTGCCGGAACAGGAAAAAAGAATTTGAAAAAAAAAACAAATTTAACTAAAAACAATAAGGAAAAAAAAACATAAAAGAAAAAAAATAATATGATGGTGGTAGGGTTAGATAATGAAGATTCTCCTGAATCACAGATCTTTGGCTTCACTCTTCAATTATATCTTACACGATACGTGGAGGAAAACGATACACGATATTTTCCGATTTGATAACATTGCTTCAAAATACTTAATTAGGCTCCATTCGGATCCAAGGATTTGAAATACCTCCGATTTGAAATCCAACACAATAACTTCAAACAATCCAAGTTAAATCCATTGTAAAACGAACCCATCAAAATAAGTTCAATGAATTTATTATTACGATTTCAAATATCCTTCGATTCCGAAATGTACAATCCTACTCAGCTGAAAACTCAAACAACATACTGTGCTTATACTTCTCGCCCGGTCGAACCACAACCGAAGGAAAATTCGGTTGGTTTATCGCATTCGGAAATCCCTGTGTCTCCAAACACGCAGCACCGTGCTTTTCATACACGGCGCCACCTTTACCAACGACCCCATTCACATAGTTGGCGGTGTAAAATTGCACGCCGGGAGCATTCGTCCACAAATCAAGAACCCTCTTGCTTATCGGATCCTTCAATCTCGCAGCATGCTTAAGCCCATTCGATTTCTCGTCTCCGCAGTCAAGAACGTAATTATGGTCGTACCCAATTCCGATTTCGTGGATCCGACTTCCGATTTTATTCTCCGTGGTGAAATCGAACGGTGTGCCTTTAACGGGTGTAATCTCGCCCGTTGGGATTGAGTTCTGATCTACGGGTGTGATGTGATTGGCCGAATCTGAATCGTGTGGTCCAGAATGGTTCCCGAGTTGTGGCCTGATAAATTCCAGTATGTGTGTTGAGCTAAGTTGATTGGGGTTGGCTTATTTTCGGGTACGCCTTCCATTTCGAGCGTCACTGTGGTTTTTGATGTGAGTGCGTAAGTTGCGGTGAATGAAACCGAGCCTGGATAGCCTGCATTGCAATCACGAGAAGTAGTGGTTATATATTATTATAGGGTAAATTGCAACCACCCCTGAGGTATGGTCAATTTACGAAAAAACCCCTCTTGTTTGCATAATTACATCTACCCTCAACTATGATTTTTTCTTACACCTCCACCGTTATGGTGTCAAATTCAACATAATCATCTAGGTTGTAATTTACCCATTATTTTATTAATTATGAATTTCTGCGTGCGTGTTATTCTATTATATCATTACCTTCTTCTCCGTCGCGACTATGATACTTGAAGGTAATCGACGGGTTATTGCCCTGGTTGTATTCAGCAACTTCCCAAATGACCTTGTCAAAGCCCTTGTGCCCACCTTTGGAGGATAAAATAAAACAATTAAGTTATACGAAAGATAAAACATTTACGAGTATACTTAAATGAGTAAAGGTCGATTTGCCAAAACATTAAATTAATTATTGCTCAATGCTACTTCCAAAACATTAAATTAATTATTCTTTTCATCCATCCGCAATAATAATGTGGTTAAGAAGGCGAGGACGAACAAATTTTAACTATACGAGACATGAACTTCAAAACTAGTAGAAATATATTCTTCCAAAGATTTTTTTGACTCAATATACGAAATGCACGCACGTTAATCGGTAAGAACTTCAATTTCGGAAACCCTCGAAGAATTTATTTTTCTTTTACTTTTGTATCAAGAAAACTACAAGGGATACAAATGCCAAATCAACATACAGATCAATAGAAATTCAAGAAACACCCTAAAAATCAAACAAATACAGTTAAACCTCGATAAATTAATGCAGTCGAACTAGCGAAACTCTATTAATTTATCGAACTAATAACTTAGTATATTTTTTCCGAGTTGGGACCGAAATAAATTATTATTAATTTAAACGGGATTATTAATTTATCGAGGTGCTACTGCATATATAAATATTATTTTAATGAAAAATAATGAGTATAATAATATATATACCATGGAGACTATTAGGTGGGTTGTTGATAGGCAAAGAGTAGTGAACCCCATCGAGTGAAAATTTGCCATCTTTGACCCGGTTCGCGACCCGACCCACTACGCACCCAAAATATGGAGCATCGCCTTTCTGCACACAATCAAGATTCAATTTTTACATGAGGCAGATCATATATATGAACTAGAGGCCAAAAAATCAAATGGGTTATTTAATTATTGAAAAATAATAATTAGGAATACGATTGGCACTCACCATATATGGGTCGAGAGTGTCGAATCCAAGAACCACATCCGCCAACTTTCCTTTCAGAAATGCAAATATAAATATTCAATTAAAAAAAATTACATTTGCAAAAAAAAAAAAAAAGGAAAATTGGATTTGTAAATTCGCCTAGAATAATAAAGATGCTTGGTTAGGGGGAACTATGCACAAAAACCCCATTAACAAAATATGTGTATCAATAATTTATTTCCTTTTGTCGTTAGTTAATCAATAATCTTGAACCTAAATTTACCGTGGTTATCGCCTCGGAAAATATCGGCGTATCGTTTTCCTTCGTGTATCGTATCGTATCGTAAGATATTTAATCAAATATTAAAAATAATAATATTTTTAAGTCAAACTTTTCATTCCTAATTTCTTAAAAAAAAACTAATCTATTATAAAATAGATCATAAAATAGGAAAAAAGTCATAACTGCTCGTAATAAAAACATCAACAAAATTCAAATTTTGATCCCTAATTTATAAAAAAACTAATCTATCATGCATAATCTTCAAGATCAATGTCACTTAAAAATTTTTCATTTACCAATTTCAAATAGTGTCTTCGTCCTCATGTTCATCAGTCTTTCCAATTTCGTTTCATTCTTTTTTCTTTTATTTTTTTATTTTTTTATTTTATTTTAATATTTTGACTAATATCGTAAATATCGTATCGTATCGTGATATGGTGATACGATACGATATCTCAAGATATTTAACGGTTTTTATGTATAGCCGATACTAGGGGTGTGAACGAGCCGAGCTCGAGCCGAGCTCGCCTCTTTTGGCTGGCTCGAGCTCGAGCTCGAGTCTATTTTGTCGAGCTCGAGCTCGAGCTCGAGCTCGTCGAGTTCTTCTTTTTTTGGCTCGAGCTCGAGCTCGTGTTAATTTTGTCGAGCTCGAGCTCGAGCCCAATCTCTTTTTTTTTTTTTTTTTATATATATATTTTAATTATTACTTTATTATTAAAAATTATTTTAAAAAAATACAAAATAAAAACTAAATTGTGATTATATATTTTTCTTAATATTTGTATTTATTTCTATAATATTTTATATTATTATACATTATTTAAATAAAAATAACATATAAAAAATAAAAAAAAATAAAAAAATAATAATAAATCCGGCTCGCGAGCCGGCTCGCGAGCTGATGAACAACTAAAATTAGGCTCGAGCTCGGCTCGTCAGAAAGCTCGAGCTCGCGAGCTCGAGCTCGAGCTCGAAAACCTCGAGTCCGAGTTCGAGCTTTTTACGAGCCGGCTCGTCGAGCTCACGAGTCGGCTCGGCTCGTTTACCACCCCTAGCCGATACATATTATGAGTTGTATCGTTTTGATTGGGACCGTACCGTCTCGCGATATATATCGCGGTATCGTGCCAGTTTAACTACTATGAAATTTACAACCATGGTAAGTTTAATGAGTAAACTGCAAAAAGTACATGTGTAATCTCTAAATAGTAAAAACCCCCTTGTGATAAATAAACTAGCGAAAATCCCCTTGTGAAATTATTTATATAGCACACTCAACCCATAATCGATTTGAATGTTGACTTGATATAAAAAGACACAAATACCCCCGGGTTTTACAATTAATAAATTCTTATATTTTTAAACATTTTAATTATTTTATTTTATTAAATCTTAATTAGATAATTTATTATCAGATAATTTATGTATATATTTTAAATTATTCCTACGTTAAAAGAAAACTTAAATTCCAGTATTATGTATTTTTTGAGTTTGTATTTAAAAAACCTATACTTCATTTGATTACCAGATTTTTAATATTTTTTTAAGGGGAAAGTACAGTTTGCACCCCTGAACTATAGGGGTTGTACTAAATACCCCCTGAATTACTAAACGCGACAAAATGGTCCCTCCGTTTTGCATCTGTTAGTGAATGATGACGTGGCACGTTGACTTTCTCCTTTATAGCTATATTTTAATTGTTTCACTCTTTTCGGACAATTTTACCCCTCAGTACATTCAAGGATTAAAACATGTATATTAAGTATAAATAAATCTTAAAAACTCAAATATTTACTATTTAACTTAATAAATATTTTTGTTGTTTCTTATTAAATGTTCAATTATATATATATTTTTAAACAATCAAAATACAAAAAAAATATTGTTAAATGTAAATGAATTAGAAAAAACTTAAAAAAGGGAAAAAAAACCTCTGGTAAAATAATTGGCAGAGATTTGGTTTTCTTTGTTATCACAAAACACTCAATTCTCTCAATTATCACAATTCGCATCGTCATCTCCACAAAAAATTATACCCATTATCTTCTTCCACATCTTCTTCCACGTTTTCACCCAAAATCCCCTTCAACGAATTATACAAAATTAAGCAATAGCTGGTCAGCGACACCTTAGCGAGGCCTTCTTCACTCTTAACACCGCCACCATCATCCCCAACAGAACCAGCGGCGGCGGTGCTATGCTATCGCCGCAACTGCACTCCACCACTCTCATTCTCTCATAAAACACAGATCAATAAAATCACCCCAACTAAACCCAAACCACGCCCTGAATTGAAAGAGGAAATCTTTGTCAATTGAAGCCCAAAACCAAAAAATCGCAGCCCCTGTAAAACCCTAGCGCTGCCGTCGGAGATTCAGCACCGCTAGGCGGCGAGAATGGAAAATAGAAGCTTGCGATGGAATATGAAGAGACTTGGGATTTAAACGTAAAATTAGAGGAGGAGGAGAAGAAGATAGAGAGAGGAGATGAGAGGAGGGGAGGGAGAGAGAAAAGAGAATTTTGTAGATAAAAAATGGCTGCAAAAGATGGAGAAAAGGGATAAGAGAGAGAGAAATAATTGCAAGTTTAAATGGGAAATTTGTCCACGTATGTCAACATTATGTTACACTCATAGGGGTAAAAAAGTAATTAAACGTTTACACTAACGGTGTTAAGTGTTTAACATTTGACCAGAAAAAAGAGGGGCTAAATTGTCGCGTTTGGTAATTCAGGGCGGTATTTAGTATAACCCCCATAGTTCAGGGGTGCAAACTGTACTTTCCCCTTTTTTTAATTTAATTGTCTACTATTTTTTTAATAACATTTTAATTTAATTGTCCATGGTAAGTTTAATAGTTAAATAGATTTAAGAATTAATTAAATATTCCTAAAAAAACGGACATTCGGTTCTGAATTTAAACTCAATAAAAAAATCAGAAAATAAAATAAAGATTTGTGCAGTGTTTAAGCTAATGTCCCGGCAAAAATAGGAGCAAAGCTTTTGTTGATGCACCACCATTCCACTTGGCGCGCAAAAGCTGGGTTCTTTTCACACTACCCTCGTTTCCTCTGCATTCCTCGGAAACTCAGTCACTCAGTCGATTCAACTTGGGCGCCGGCGAACGATCTCTCCCGAAATTTGCAATGGCTTGCTTATGGTTTATGCCAAGGTGGTTAGGGATTTGAGGTCAGCACGCCAGGTGTTTGATGATATGCCTGACAGAAATTTGGTTTTTTGCTGGACTTGTTTGATTTCTGGATATGCTAAACTCGGATCATCCGAAGACGCCCTCAATTTATTTACGACGATGCTCGACAAAAATCTGCTGCCTGAAAGTGATACCATGGTTACTGGTTAGTGTTTTATCTGCGTGTTTTGTGATCTTTTGCTAATGAATGAAGGTAATGATATGTAGAGATGTTCGGACACGAGAAGCTGGTATTCAGGCAAGTGAAACATGATTTCTTTCCATTTACGGATGTTTTGATTTATTGATGCAGCGAATTAATATTCTACTTAACAAAATCAGGACATCCACCACAATATAAAGCCAGAACAAGTTCAGCTTGTTCGCCGCGATTACACTGCAAATGAGGGCTGGGAAACGTTTCTTTCGTATGAAGACACACACCAGGTGTGTTTTTTTACATATTTATTTCTTCCTCCACTTATTACCTCTGCCTTTTGCACTGATGTAGTAAAAGAGAACTGCGAATTACACTCATCGAGATAAATAAAATCATTGAATGGGGTGGCATATTAGACTTGACCTCCGTTTATATTATTTTATTTTTTATGTGCTCTACTTCGTTTACAGGACATATTTGTTTAGCGCTCTAATCGAATTGTTGGATGAATATATTTAGATTTATATATGAAATGAACATATAATTATTTCATGATTTTTGCTTGGGCTAAATTTTATTTTCATCATTGTGCTTTGGGGCGGGATCACTTTACCATGTTCTATTCGATCATATCGATTTACCCTTGAATTTGTAAAATTGTTCGAATGTGGCTCCGACTTTAGTTTACGGCTTTCAACCAGAACACTGAAAGTGTTTGGTCAAGCTGTAGAAATTACCAAATGCCCGCCCGTCTCCTATTTCAATTATCTTTCATTCGGCCCCACTCAACTCATTCCCCTCTGTCATCAAATCCCCAGAGTCGAAGCCTTAGCCCTAACAAAAACACTCACCAATTCGATTTTTGTTACTCAAAAAAAAAAAGAAAAAAATAAATTCGCTTTTTGTTACTGCGTAATTTAGAGTTACAATGCTGGTGCTCAACGTGGCTATTTTCCTGTCGATTTTGTCATGCCATTAACCTTTTTAATTAACTTGGATGGAAAAACACACACACATGTGTATGGCACATGATAGTGATTTCACCCCTTCTCAGTTTAAATAATATGTTTCCCTTATTTTTTCAGAAATTATTGGTAGTTTCAAGATATCTTATATATATATATATAGAAATTAATCAATAAAACAGATGCATCAAGAAAAAAACAAATTCTTGATTAATTTCAACCATAATTGCTTACAGTAGAGACCGGAAATAATGGTCGAAAAAAAATATCAAGCTGCATTGAATAATTGATCCGAATCGAAAATTAAGAACTAGAACTAATTTCTCCTAACTCCATCCGAAATCTTTCAACGTAATGTCATCGATATCGATATCGATATCGAAATCGAACTCTATATATCCAAATCAATCTTCTGCATCTTGGAAAACGCATCACGATCTTCTTCGATTCCTTCATCTTCTGCTAATCTTCAGCTGCTTCTTTGTCTTTTCCTTTTAGTTTTCCTTTGGAAATATCCTAGTGATTCTACAAATTGCGTAATCTTTAAACTTCAACTCAAAATTCAAACAAACCCCGGCCAATGAAAACTCTTGCATAATCCAGTGACCGTGTTCTTCTTCTTCTTCGCCGCTCCGGCCTTTAGGTTTATTCTTGTAAAAGGTGAACATCTTGGACAAGCCGATTAAATTTCCCGATGACTCATCGTAAATTTCTTTGCCACTCGTTTGTCCCTTCCAAGTACCCGATTTTGTTCTTCTGGCGATACGAGTCTTACCATTAACTCGTAATAACTTGGTAAGAACGTACGTGACGTGCTTGAATTTCGTTTCGGAATGAAAATCTTCCCAATGAACGTCTTGAAGAACTTCCCATGGATCTGCTGTTTCGCCGTAAATCTCTTTTTCCGACATCCAATTCCATGGCAGTGGAATCCCCATTGATACTTTCAACAGGTAGCAATTAATCAGCTCTTCGTCCGACGGTACAACACCTGGAGCAATCCTCATTCTTCTCTCCCGTTCTTAATTCTCTCTCTTTCTCTCTCTCGTTCTTCTCTCTCTTTCTGTCTCCTTTTTTTCTTTCTCTCTCTCGTATTTTGTTTATTTATACAGGAACGGAATATGTATACATATAATATCTAGGGCAAATGGCAAAAAGGCCCATCACATGGGACTTAAATACATTTTGGTCCACAAAAAAAACAGTCTCTCAATTAAGCCCATCCCCATGTCTTTAGTCTAAAATACCCTCAATAATATAATTTTTATCAATTCCACCCATTATGCTCTAACTTCCTTAATATTACACATTGACCCCGGATTTAAACAAATATATCACATTAACCCCAATTTATTTTTTTCAGAAAATATTTTTTTCCTGAAATTTTTTTCCGGCCGGTCAACCACCGTTGACCGCCGGTCTCCGGCGTTGACTTTTTTGTTTTTTTTTGATATTTTTTTTCCTAGAAAAAATATATTTTAATTAATATTACTGTCTTGGCTACTAAATTACTGTCTCATATAGTAATATTACTGTTTGGGACAGTAATATATTATGAATATTATTTTCCCGAACAATAATATTATTAATATTATTGTCTAAGATAGTTAAATTACTGTTGGAGACAGTAATTTAGCAGCCAATGCAGTAATATTAATTAAAATATTTTTTTTAAGAAAAAAAATAACAAAAAAAAGTCAATTAACAGTTAAATTACCGTCTCCGACAGTTAAATAACTGCTGGAGACAGTAATTTAGCAACGAATACAGTAATATTAATTAAATTATTTTTTTAAGAATAAAAAAGTCAATTAACAGTTAAATTATTGTCTCCAACAGTTAAATAATTGCTGGAGACAGTTATTTAGCAACGAATACAGTAATATTAATTAAAAATAGTTTTTTTAAGAATAAAAAAGTCAATTAACAGTTAAATTACTGTCTTCAACAGTTAAATAAGTGCTGGAGACAGTAATTTAGCAACGAATATAATAATATTAATTAAAATATTTTTGAAGAAAAAAAAAAAAGTCATTTAACTGTTAAATTACTGTCTCCGACAGTTAAATAACTGCAGGAGACAGTAATTTAGCAGCCAAGACAGTAATATTAATTAAAATATTTTTTTTTAAAAAAAAAATTATTAAAAAAAATAAAAAAGTCAACGCTGGAGACCCGGTGCGGTCAACGGCAGTTGACCGGCCGGAAAAAAAATTCAGGAGAAAAAAAAGTTTTTCAAAAAAAAAAAAAAAAAGTCAACGCCGATCAGCGGCGGCGACCGGCGGTCTCCGGTGGTGGCGGGTTAAAATTGGGGTCAAAATTGAAATTAATGTTAAAATTGGTTAATTGATGAAATTGGGCTAAATTGGGGTGTAAATCATGAAATTGGAGTTGAATTGGGTTTCAATGAATTAGGGGTAATATTGGTATATATAAAAGGATTTTCCTTATTTGCAAATAAGTTTGAATGGGCTGGATTTATTTGAAAGACAAAAAAGTTGGATGTCCCTCTTTTAATTAAGTGCCCTTGTCATGGGCCTATTTGCCATTTACGCTTTAATATATATATATATATATATATATATATATATATATATATATATATATATATATATATATTTTTTTTTAATTATTGTTTTACACTTTTTACAATATTTGTTTGACAGAGAGCGAAAATAATGGTTAATGTTAAAAATTATGATATATATATATATATATATATATATATATATATATATATATATATATATATATATATATATATATATATATGCTCCATTTTCATCCTTAACATTATTTAACCTCAATTTGACCCAAAATTTCACAAATTATTCAATTTATTTACAGTTATTTTACTGTCAACGACAGTAATTTCATTACGTTGACTTGTCAACAAATCAAAAAAAAAAAAAAAAAAATAATTTTTTTTTTTGAAAAAAAAAATGTTTTTGAAAAAAAAAAGTCAAAATTGGATTTTTGTGGACAAAATTGATTAAATTGGGGTTACAATTAAGAATTGGGTATAAAGGGTTGGGGGTAATATTGGCATATACATGAATGTTTCTTTTCTTTATAATAAACTAGTAACCATGCCCGTGCGTTGCACGGGAACCACTACAAAAGAGAAGAAAATAATTATTTTATTTAAAATTGTATATAAGTAATATAAGATTCATATGTTCAAAAGCACGGATGGCTAATTTTGCAAAATTTCGCAAATGAAAAAAAAAAACAATGTTTAAGAAGAAAATAAACTCACCTCTGCACAAATTACGTTTCAATCATTGTAAGATAAAGAAAGAAAAAAAACCCACCTCAAATTTTGATCGAAAAATTTATACCACAAACAATTTAAAAGATTATAACAAATTGTCTATTAGTCTAAAAATTGTAAAACAATTACAATATATAATATTAATAATTTTAATTTTAAATCATAGAAGAATTAATTAAATTTGATAAGTAAGTTTTTATTAGACAAAACAATATACAATACAAAATCAATCTTAAACTAATTCTAACAAACTCTACGTTAAGTTGGAGTTAATCCGATAATCTAAGGGATGGTACAATTTTTTTAATTTTTGGATACAACAAACAAAAAAAAAAAATAATAAGATTGTACTTGAATTCAACTGAACAATAGTTTCAGTTTATACTTGGCCTTCATTTTATTATGATCACTGTCAGTGCATGCTCAGTATGTAAAATTACTTGCTAATTGTAAATATAAGATTTTAATGAAAGTTATGAATAAGATCACAACAGAGAAAGAGATCTAGAGAGAGATATTGCCATTGGTTATTTTTATTAGAAAATGTTAAAAAAATTAATTACTTACTACAAAAATGTTGACCTCTCAGTAAAATGTCAATGTTCGTCATCAATGCCCCAAAAAAGTTCTCGTAACTGATCCAGTATTTGGAACTGAGCACACTGAATGTTAACAACAGTCTCGTGATTGGTTAAGGTCTTGGAAAATTTGAAAAAACTCTTTATATTGATGGTCCAACAAAACATACGTGAAAAAGAAAAATTAAAAGTTAGGGGACGTAATTTTAAAGATAGTTGAAAATTCAATAAAAACTCCGTAAAAACAAGCAACACAAAGTGTCGAAAGTAATGCTACTATATGTCACGGTTGTTTTAAAAACATTAAAAACAAAGTTCTCCCCATTTTGTTTTACCTCGTATGAAGGAAAACGTAAAATTAATGTTCGCTAACAATATTATTTCGAGTAAAGTGCAAGAGACAGATTTACGAACTAAAGCTGCAATTTTGTTAACAAAAACAACAAACAAAATTTCGCAAAGCACAAGAAATTTTTGTATAATTCCAAAAACCAGCTAAAGGTTTTCCGGAAAAGAGCGAAATAACGCAAACAACTAAACAAAATTTTGAGGAGCAGAGATATTTTTATTGTACAAGAATACGATAAAATCATGTTTATGCCAAAGATTTTTTCGGAAAAGAGCAAAGTAGCTATTCGCCAAAACTTCTATATTTTTATCTTAGGTAATGAAGTAAAAAAACAACGAACTTGACAGAAGTTTGAACACTTAGTTAAAACACAAGCAAAAAGATTGCTTACGCTAACTAACCGAAATCAATATAAGTATTTGCAGAGCTTCAAGATTTTCTCTGATTATTTTTCCGTACTATGACATTCACCAAGGATTTTTGGAAAAAACAGGCTACATTTTAAAAAACACAGAAACCTGAGCAACACATCAAATAAAAGAAGTTCATATTATTACATACTTCCAAAAAAATATTTTTCAGAAAATAAAGATTTTTATTTTTTTCATACTAACAAATATCCATCATGTTATAGGGTTAGGAAAACTGGTTCCCATAATTACACTGCAGTTCAATTGTAAAGAAATACTGAACATATCCATTAATCTAACATAGCAAATTTGCAAAAATTACAACCATTAGATGCAGAAACTGAAATATTAGACGTAACCCATTTGTAAAAACAAACAAATAAACATGAAAAAAAAAAAGAAGAAGAAGAGGATCTTACTTTGGTTGGTGGGAAGAAAACAGTGTGATCATAAACTGCATAACCCCGAAATTATCTTTGAAAACCAAATCAATCTTAGAAAATTTGCCTAATCAAATTCAGAATTTGGCGGTGATCTCTAGGGGTTCGTCCAGAAGAGCAACCATCACCGCAGTTAAAATCAACTTATGCATGTGTTAAAAAAACCAACACCGTTAGCAACTATTATGAGCTGTCAAGTTTAAATGTAAAATAAATCTATATAAATTATTATATTGTTTACCTATAGAAATAAATTCCTTAGGCTTTTCTTATTGAAAAATCTCGGTGAGGAAGAAGATGACGAACAAAAAAATAGCAGGAAGAAGACGAACAAAAAAAATTGTGTTTTTCGCTAAGCTTTTCATCAGTTTAAATGGAGTACAATTTGTGATGGGTTCAGATCATGTGTTCTAACTTCTAGTTAGTGGGGAGTTATAGTTAAGAAGGAAAATGAAAGGAAAAAAAAACATAACTGCAAGAAGAAAAAAAACGAAAAAAATGAGTAGATGTAGTAAGAATTGCAAGAATATAGGAATTAGTTGGAGATGGAGTTATACCACTACCCAAAAAATATAGGAAAGTATTAATTGCTTGTATTTTTAAACCTACTAGTAATTGTACCCGTGCGATGCACGGGACAACAAATTGCATTGTTTTGATGTTGTAAGAATATAAACAAACGTTTAATGTATCGTATGATCAAAATTCTATTATAATTATTCATTAATAATTCATCAGTGGAACATTAATAAATATACTACACACACAAAAAAAAAGCAAATAAATTTACTGTTTAATAATTTTCCAAATGAATTGAATCAGCTAATACCAGTAGATTGAAAATTTGAACCAGGAAAAAAATCATCAACTATATATCTCTTTCATGTTGAGCTTAAAAGTATATTAGATTTAATAACTTAGTTAACATAATCAAAACTAAACTATCGACAACATACTATCGTAAAAGGCCATCTATACATCTTGCATCGGAACTAAGCCCTTCTCCACTGCCTCGTTTTAGTCCTGTTTTGCGACTGGAATTAACAATTGGAAAATTAAGAAACAAAAATAAATATAAACAATAAATTAAATATCGTATACAAACAATAAGTCTTGAAGGTCGACTTCCAATAGCTTGTGGCTTCGCCCATTTTTGGTTAATTCTCTCAAATCATCATTTTCAATAACATGTCCAATAAAATATAAAATGAAATAATTGTTATACATAAAATTTGAAATCTTTGGTATAAATTAATGAACCACATAATTTAACAAAATGAAATTACTTATAAGCCATGATGGAAAAAGATGTAAACTAATTACCACACAGTGAATAGGATGATGAAGAAGAAAATAAGAAAAAAAATCTAAAGTCGGGTTACCAAAATAAGAAGCCTTAGGTAGGTAAGAAAAAAAATTCAAATGTTGCAGACATTTTGTAAAACGATGTCACAAAATTCGCTAGAGATGAAAATCAGATTTATTTACCCTTTTCTGTAAAAACCGAAAATCAAATTATTATAAATAATATTAGGAGATAAAAATTTGATGAAAATCGATAATAATATTTAAAATAATAATTAGGAGATAAAAATTTGATAAAAAATAAAAAAAATAATATTTAGGAGATAAAAATCTGATAAAAATCGAAAATAAAATTTAAATTAATAGTTAGGAGATAAAAATTTGATAAAAATCGAAAATAATATTTCAAATAATGTTAATGAGATAAAAGTTGATAAAATACGAAAATAATAATTAGAATAATATTTAGGAGATAAAATATGATTACAATCAAAAATGTTATTTAAAATAATATTTAGGAGATAAAAATATGATACAAATCGAAAATAATATTTAGGAGACAAAAATCTGATAAAAATCGAAAATAATATTTAGGAGATAAAAAACTAATAAAAACATGATTTAAAATAATAATTAGAAGATAAAAATTCGATAAAAAAAATATATTTAGGAGATAAAAATCTGATAAAAATCAAAAATAAAATTTAAAATAATAGTTAGGAGATAAAAATGTGATAAAATCGAAAATAATATTTAAAATAATGTTAATGAGATTAAAGTTGATAAAATACGAAAACAATAATTAGAATAATATTTAGGAGATAAAATATGATTAAAATCAAAAATATTATTTAAAATAATATTTAGGATAGTAAAATTTGATAAAAACCAAAATAATATTTAGGAGACAAAAAATCTGATAAAAATCGAAAATAATATTTAGGAGATAAAAAACTAATAAAAACATGATAAAACTCGAAACAAATATTTAAGATATTATTTAGGAGATATAAATTTGATAAAATTCGAAGATAATAGTTAGGAGATAAAAATATGCTTAAAGTTGAAAATTATATTTAAAATTATATTTTGGAGATATAAAATTGATAAAATAAAAAATAGTATTTATAATAATATTTAGAAGATAAAAATTTGATAAACATAAAAAATAATATTTAGGAGACAAAATCTGATAAAAATAAAAAATAATATTTAAAATAATATTTAGGGGATACAAATATGATACAATTCGAAAATAATATTTAAAATAATACTAAGAAAATAAAAATTTGATAAAAATTGAAAAAACAAATTACAAATATGACATTAGGGTTTCTTAGGGTTGCCCTAGCGTTTCTTTCTTTTATATATAAGATGAATCGAACAATTAAAGCATTAAAACATATAAAAAGGTAATAGAACATTAAAAGAATTTCAAATTTTAAATTAAAAATTTACTAATTGACAAAATTGTCCCTAGGTTTAGGTCTAGGTTTTAGTTCAAAATATCTTCTTTTTATATATAAGATAAGATATCAAAGGGATGGGCTTATTGGTGAAAGGGATATAGCCCCTAAACCTAGAATAATAAAGATGTTTGGTTGGGGATTTATGCACAAAAACCCACATATAGAACCGGAGTAGTAGATGATATATTAGGAATTCTCTCCTTGTGAGTGGCGAGTTTTTCTTTTTCGTTTCTTCTGCCTTTGTTTCATTTATTTTTCTATTCAGAACCCTAACCCTATACCTTTTGAGACTGCTCATCTATTATCCCAGGACAGTGGTTGACGACGCGACCTCTGAATCTGCTTTCCATGCTAGATCAGGATGTCCATGGCTTATCAATAAAAACGCTCTTCTTTTTCAAGATCTGAATGTAGAATCAGACCCAACCTTGGTTGATATATCATCTGATGCTTATTGTGGTTCATCTATACAGTCTCCCTGTAGCTAAACGTACCCCACATGTGGCAACCAAATTGGAAGTAAAATCGGGGAACTTATGGACATCCTGAATCCGAAGCAATTGGAGCTATCCCTCTACGTGAGAGTCAAAGTCAGGATCGATGTGAATAAAAGTCTTAAGCGGGGAATGAATCTACATAATCCGGATGGAACCAAAACATGGATTGCATTCGCATACGAAAGACTGTCTAGATAGATATGAGGAAGGCTTTGTTGACCCCGGTGAATATCTCCCATATGGGATATGGTTGAGGGCGTCAAATCGGACCGTTGGAGATATTCCTGGATCACCGTTGCAGATGTTGAACAAAAACAATGTTACAGGGACAACTCCATCACCTAGAAACACACGTCGGGGTGTCAGCTCATTTGACTTTGCTACATAGAAGGAGAATCTCGCCATCCAGGAAAACTATCTTATGGAGACATACCATCATAATAGCAAATGGCGAGTGATGGGACTTTACAGTTTTCTAGAGAAAGAGCGGAGACATATGTCGTGGGATCTTTTGCGCAACCTGGGGAATCACTACAATCTTCCATGGATCGTGGGGGAGATTTTAACGAAATTCTTAGCAATAATGAAAAGAAGGTAGGACTTCCTAGGCAACCATTACATATAGTGAATTTTCGGGAGGGGTTAGAGCATTGTGGTCTGCTCGACATGGGATTTGAGGGCTCCCCGTTCATGTGGTCCAATAATCGGAGCTCCCCAAATACAGTGTGATGTAAACTAGACAATGCTTGTTCGAATAATGATTGGATCAGGTGTTCTCCTAATGCGCGAATCTTACATCTCGGTTACCCAGGATCTGACCACGTACCGACCCAACTTGTCCTAAACGCATCTACTGAAGGACTGAATACGAGGAAAAAAAGACCCTTCAGGTTTGAAGCTACATGGCTTCGCAGGGAAGACTGCGAAGAAGTGATCCAACAACAATGGTCCCATACCTCTCTGGCTGATCCTATAGAAACTATGCTTAAGAAAAATGATAGTTGTCGCCTGGCTCTAATCCAATGGCAAAAAAATAAGGTCAAACAGCCTCAAAATATTATTTCAGAAACGGCTACAAAGTTTGTCGGAAGCAGAACTTACGGAGGCTTGGAAGGAAGAGATTGGAGTTCGCCGAACAGAACTGGAAAAGGCTATGAAGACAACGACTTGTATTGGCGTCAGCGTAGTAAGGTTCAGTGGATTCAAGAGGGAGACAAAAACACAAGATTTTTCCATGCCAAAGCCACAATTCGGAACCGTACCAATAAAGTGAAAAAAATCAAGGATGTGTGGGGCTATTGGAAAAATAAAGATGCAGACATTGAAAATATCATCTCTGATTACTTTAGCCAAATTTTCAAGTCGCCTAACCCGAGGGATGATGAGATAGAGGAGGTGTTGGAAAATGTGGAGAGCAGAATTTCTGAGACGGCTAGTCAAGTTCTGTCTATTCCATTTATTTCAAACGAGGTAACCCGAGCCATATCCAAAATGGCTCCTCTTAAATCCCCTGGCCCAGACGGTTTACCCGTTATCTTTTATACTAAATATTGGCATATATTGGGATCTGATGTTCTATCTTGTGTTCTTGAATTTCTTAATAATCATAAATTTCCTTCTGCTCTAAACTTCACCTATATTGTTCTAATTCCTAAGGTGAAAAATCTAGAGAAAATTACAGACTATAGACCCGTAAACCTATGTAACGTTATCTATAAACTGGGGTCTAAATTTTTGGCCAATCGGCTTAAATTAGTTCTAAATGATTTGATCTCGCCAACTCAATCTGCTTTTGTACCGAAACGACTCATTTCTGATAATATCCTTGTGGCATTTGAGATCAATCACTTCATCAAGCTGCACTCTAATATTAAAACTAATTATATGGCTATTAAATTGGATATAAGTAAGGCATACAATTGAATTGAATGGCCTTTTCTGAAAATGATTCTTTCTCGCTTTGGCATTCCTTCTGGTGTCATTGATTTAGTTATGCTTTGTGTCTCTACTGTTTCATTCCCTTTTTTGTTTAATGGTTCGCAGTTTGGGTTTGTAAAACCCTCGAGAGGACTTCGACAAGGTGATCCCTTCTCGCCGTACCTGTTTATTTTTTGTGCAGAGGCTCTCATCGCGATGGTTACTAAGGCTACCGAAAGAGGAATTTTTCAGGGAGTTAAAGTTGCTCCAACAGCTCCGATGGTGACAAGCTTATGTTTTGCCGATCATACCCTCATTTTTGGCCAAGCTACGGAGGACTTTGCCATGGGTTTGAAGGAAATTTTGGTAAAGTATGCGCGAGTCTCGGGACAAGAAAGTAACTAAGAGAAGTCAACAATGATGTTCTCCACGCCCACAGCAATGCGGAACGACATACATCAAATTCTTGGCTTTCGGGTGCTGGATAGTCATGACCGATATTTGGGTATGCCGGCCTCAATTGGTAAATCCAAGAAGGAGATATTCTCTTATGTCCAAAATCAAGGGTTGGGGAGAAAAATACCTTTCAAAAGCTGGCAAGGAGGTATTGATTAAACCGGTCCTCCAAGCTATCCCTTCCTATGTGATGGGATGTTTCCTTCTTCCCATTGGTCTCGTTAGGGAACTGGAGAAAGCTATACGAAGATTTTGGTGGGAAAATGGAAAGAGTAGTGTTATGAATTGGATTTCGTGGACAGAGATGTGGAAGGCAAAGGGGAGAGACCATCTGGGGTTTAGAGATTTACGATCTTTCAACCTTGCTCTATTAACGAAACAAGCATGGAGAATATTGGCTAATCCGGATCTCCTTTTAACAAAAAATTGATGCCCGTTACTTTCCTCAAGGAAATTTATTCTCTGCTGGAGTTGGGTACCGTCCCTCTGCTACGTGGAGAAGTATTCGGCAAGTTATTCCGATACTAAAGCAGGGCATTAACCGACGAATTGGGAATGGAGTTGACACGTCAATATGGGCAGACCCAGGCTCCGAGAGGGCGGAAACTTCAAGATTATAACAAAATGTCCGATTTTTTCGGCATTTCCAAATAGGGGTGCAGACCTGATTGATGCCGTGACAAATACCTGGGGCATGACTACTCTCAATCGGGTGTTCTGACTAGTAGACATTAACGAATTCTAAAGGTTCCGGTAGGGTCGAGAAATGCAAAGGATACATGGATTTGGCACCGTTCGAAAAATGGCAAGTTTACGGTGAGATCATGCTATCATATGATTCTCGCATCTCTATCGTCGACAGACAATCTGCAAAAAGAATTGGATGGCTTGTTTAGTGGCGAGAGGAACCGTGAGTGGCAAGGTGTCTGGGCACTTCCACTCCGACCGAAAATTTGTACTTTTTTATGGCGTCTCTTTAGCAATATTATTCCTACCAATGCTGAGCTTTTTAGATGAAAGGTTATTACTTCTCCTATGTGCTGCCGCTGCAATAAAAACGTAGAAACTACCACGCATGTCCTGATTGAATGTCGAGGTGCGGAGGAAATCTGGAAGACCCTTTTACTCGACCCGACTTCAGAGTTGAAAGGTCGTCTATATCGAGTTGGCTGGCAAATTTGAGGAAGGAGCTGAACGGTGATATTTTTTGTTGGCAATAGTTCTAATCTGGAAGATATGGGAACGACGAAATAAGGAAATTAAGGAAGAGAAGGTGATGCAACCTCAAGATCTTGTGGGCTGGTGCAAGGATTACTTGGCTATGTTTCGAAACTCGCAGTTTTGCCGCAATTCCAGAATGGGACATATGCATCCAAGCGAATGGATACCACCTTCACGCGGAGTAATCAAAGTCAATTTTGATGCCGCACTACCACGTGGACAAGCTGGATTCTCCGTTGCGACGGTGGCGAGGAATGATGCAGGTCAGTGTTTTATGTTGGAAAGTGGAAAAGATGCAGGGCAATTTACAGTCGGTGGAGTGCGAAGCGATGGCTGCGCTCAAAGCGATAATAATGGCAAAAGAAAAGAGGTGGTATAACATAATTATTGAGGGTGACTGCCTTCAAGTTATCACAAATTTACGAGATGGAGACAGTGAATCGTCTTCTTTTGGAGCATTATTGGAAGACTATCTTCGACTTGCTCAAAATTTAATCAGTGTTCATTTAGTTTTATCAAACGTTTAGGAAATAAGTTAGCTCATGCTATATGTTCTTCCTTCTAATTTGGCATCATTAGCCTAATAAAGTTCATTTTCCCGTCAAAAAAAAAAAATTATACTAATAATTAATATTTTATTTATGCTCTCTCCAGTCTCCGCTACATAATTTTTAATTTAATTTTTAATTTAATCTCATAAATGATACGTGGAGGAAAACAATACGCGATATTTTCCGATTTGATAACATTGCTTCAAAATACTTTAATTAGGCTCCATTCGGAATGCAAGGATTTGAAATACCTCCGATTTCAAATCCACCACAATAACTTCAAAAAATTCGAGTTAAATCCAATGTAAAACGAACCCATCAAAATAAGTTCAATGAATTTATTATTACGATTTCAAATATCCTTCGATCCAAAATGTACAATCCTACTCAGCTGAAAACCCAAACAACATAATGTGCAAAAGCTGGGTTCTTTTCACAGTATCCTCCAAAACTCAGTCACTCAGTCGATTCAACGCAATCATCAGAGTGCTGGCCGAGGAGGGAATGCCGCTTCTGCCCAACGAGTTGACGTTTTCTTTTCTCCTAAAGGCGTGCTCCAGAGATGGCGGCGTCGGTGTGGATTGTGTGCGCCAAGTGCACTTCCATGTCCTGAAATCGGCTTTCGTGTCTGATTCTTTCGTTTGCAATGGATATGCTAAACTCGGATCATCCGAAGACGCCCTCAATTTATTTACGACGATGCTCGACAAAAATCTGCTGCCTGAAAGTGATACCATGGGTAGTGTTTTATCTGCGTGTTTTGTGATCTTTTGCTAATGAATGAAGGTAATGATATGTAGAGATGTTCGGACACGAGAAGTGGGAAAAAACATGTACTATCATCATCCAACGTAAATCTCGCATCTGCGTTGATAGATATGTACTCGAAATGCGGGAATTTGGATGCTGCGAGAGAAGTTTTCGCCGAGAACTTTCCTCGGTGCCTTATCTGCGAGTAGTCACTCGGGGCTATTAGATAAAGGGTGTGAAATTTTTGACGAAATGAATCGAAAAGATTCTCTAATTTCGCCCAAGTTGGAGCATTATTCGTGCTATATCGATCTTTTAGCTCGGTCGGGTTATATATGCAGCGAATTAATATTCTACTTAACAAAATCAGGACATCCACCACAATATAAAGCCAGAACAAGTTCAGCTTGTTCGCCGCGATTACACTGCAAATGAGGGCTGGGAAACGTTTCTTTCGTATGAAGACACACACCAGGTGTGTTTTTTTACATACTTATTTCTTCCTCCACTTATTACCTCTGCCTTTTGCACTGATGTAGTAAAAGAGAACTGCGAATTAAACTCATGGAAATAAATAAAATCATTGAATGGGGTGGCATATTAGACTTGACCTCCGTTTATAAGTGATTTCATTTGTTATATTTTTTATGTGCTCTACTTCGTTTACAGGACATATTTGTTTAGCGCTCTAATCGAATTGTTGGATGAATATATTTAGATTTATATATGAAATGAACATATAATTATTTCATGATTTTTGCTTGGGCTAAATTTTATTTTCATCATTGTGCTTTGGGG
Source organism: Erythranthe guttata (assembly GCF_056151865.1). NCBI lineage: Eukaryota > Viridiplantae > Streptophyta > Magnoliopsida > Lamiales > Phrymaceae > Erythranthe > Erythranthe guttata. The sequence continues at coordinate 11,629,372 of NC_142541.1, forward strand.
CGGGATCACTTTACCATGTTCTACTCGATCATATCGATTTACCCTTGAATTTGTAAAATTGTTCAAATGTGGCTCCGACTTTAGTTTACGGCTTTCAACCGGAACACTGAAAGTGTTTGGTCAAGCTGTAGAAATTACCAAATGCCCGCCCGTCTCCTATTTCAATTATCTTTCATTCGGCCCCACTCAACTCATTCCCCTCTGGCATCAAATCCCCAAAGTCGAAGCCTAAGCCCTAACAAAAACACTCATCAATTCGATTTTTGTTACTCAAAAAAAAAAGAGAAAAAAATTCGATTTTTGTTACTGCGTAATTTAGAGTTACAATGCTGGTGCTCAACGTGGCTATTTTCTTGTCGATTTTGTCATGCCATTAACCTTTTTAATTAACTTGGATGGAAAAACACACACACACACACGTGCATGGCACATGATAGTGATTTCACCCCTTCTCAGTTAAAATAATATGTTTGCCCTAATTACACATTCATTCTTTCCGTTATTTTTTCAGAAATTATTGGTAATTTCAAGATATATATATATATATATATATAAATTAAACAATAAAACAGATGCAATCAAGAAAAAAACAAATTCTTGATTAATTTCAAACATAATTGCTTACAGTAGAGACCGAAAATAATGGTCGAAAAAAATATCAAGCTGCATTGAATAATTGATCCGAATCGAAAATTAAGAACTAGAACTAAACTAATTTCTCCTAACTCCATCCGAAATCTTTCAACGTAATGTCATCGATATCGAAATCGAACTCTATATTATCCAAATCAATCTTCTGCATCTTGGAAAACGCATCACGATCTTCTTCGATTCCTTCGTCTTCTGCTAATTTTCGGCTGCTTCTTTGTCTTTTCCTTTTAGTTTTCCTTAGGAAACATCCTAGTGATTCTACAAATTGCGTAATCTTTAAACTTCAACTCAAAATTCAAACAAACCCCGGCCAATGAAAACTCTTGCATAATCCAGTGACCGTGTTCTTCTTCTTCTTCGCCGCTCCGGCCTTTAGGTTTATTCTTGTAAAAAGTGAACATCTTGCACAAGCCGATTAAATTTCCCGATGACTCATCGTAAATTTCTTTGCCACTTGTTTGTCCCTTCCAAGTACCCGATTTTGTTCTTCTGGCGATACGAGTCTTACCATTAACTCGTAATAACTTGGTAAGAACGTACGTGACGTGCTTGAATTTCGTTTCGGAATGAAAATCTTCCCAATGAACGTCTTGAAGAACTTCCCATGGATCTGCTGTTTCGCCGTAAATTTCTTTTTCCGACATCCAATTCCATGGCAGTGGAATCCCCATTGATACTTTCAACAGGTAGCAATTAATCAGCTCTTCGTCCGACGGTGCAACACCTGGATCAATCCTCATTCTTCTCTCTCGTTCTTAATTCTCTCTCTTTCTCTCTCTCGTTCTTTTCTATCTTTCTCTCTCTCTCTCTCTCTCTCTCGTTCTTCTCTCTCTTTCTGTCTCCTTTTTATCTTTCTCTCTCTCGTATTTTGTTTATTTATACAGGAACGGAGTATGTATATATATATAGTGTTTTATGTTCATAAACATCTCCTTCAACACGGTAATGCAGCAGCAATAGGACTCTCCCTCTTAGTATTTGCGAATGGCAAAAAGGCCCATCACATGGGACTTAAATGTTTTTTGGTCCACAAAAAAACAGTCTCTCAATTAAACACATCCCCATATCTTTTGTCTAAAATGCCCTCCATAATATAATTCTTATCAACTCCACCCATTATGCTCTAACTTCCTTAATATTACACATTGACCCCGGATTTAAACAAATATATCACATTAACCCCCAATTTTTTTTTTTTCAGAAATTAATTTTGTTTCTGAATTTTTTTTTCCGGCCAGATTCGGCGTTGACTTTATTTTTTTATTTTTATTTTTTTTGAAAAACTTTGTTTTTTCCTAAATTTTTTTTCCGGCCGGTCAACCACCGTTGACCGCCGATCTCCGACGTTGACTTTGTTTTTTTGTTTTTGAAATTTTTTTTTCTTAGAAAAAAATATTTGAATTAACATTACTATCTTGGCTACTAAATTACTGTCTCAGACAGTAATATTACTGTTTGGGACAGTAATATTATGAATATTATTTTCCCTAACAGTAATATTATTAATATTATTGTCTAAGACAGTTAAATTACTGTTAGAGACAGTAGAAATAATTAATTGGTGACCAAATAATTGAAAAGAAAGAGTGACCAAATTGATAACAAAAGTATTTGAAGTTAATTTTTATTTTATTTTATTAAGTTATTTAAATTATTTTGTTTCAAATCAATGAAATCTTCATTATGCCTGTTAGGGAACCTGGAAACTTCCTGAAAATAAGGCTACAAAGAAATGATTCAATGAGGCTGTGAATGGTCGTTGGAAAGATGTAAAAACCTAAAGGATTGAAGGTAATTTTTGATAGAGCGCCAGACCTTGCAACTGCTAAGGCAAATCGTCCAAATATGATCAATGCTCAAACTTAGGAGAAACTATTCATTCTATTTCTACTCCCGGGGTTGATGGGAATGTAAATTCTATACTTTTACTTTATGGATCATATTTATATATATTAAAGTGTATTAATTTATGTGCTAATTTTCACAGTTGAAATCAAATAAATGCAATGACTTGCGAAAGAAAGTCTCGACAAACCACCATTGAGGTCGAACAAGTATCAATAGTTGTTCTTACAGTCATGTAAGTGATTTGATCTATAATTTAATTTATTTAAGTTTAAAATACCTACTTACTTTATAATCTATTATTATTGTTTAAAAAAATTGGCAAAAGTCCTACGGTGTTTGATACGTATAAGAAAGCCTACATGGACAATGATGTGTCGAGGGGAATCGGGCCAACTATTAGTGAGGAGGGAGATACAGAGAATCGCTTAATGGGACAACAACTCCCGAACAACTTCACATTTCAGAAAGTGTAATGCAATTTTATTGTTCAAATGGTAGTAAGCTAAATATTTATGTTTATTGTTGTTGTGTTTAGTTGGGATCTATGGATATGGATACGTTTCTAATCTATGGATATGGATATGTTGTTGTGGTTTATTAATATGAATATTTTAGTTTATCATATGCGATTTATCGTTTGATATATTAAACTAGTACGTAGTTGAGATGTGTGGATATGGATATTGTTTTGAATATGTTAAGATGTTGTGTACATACATTTTTTTTTTTTTTTGATATTCAATTTTCAGACTCATTTGGAGCGAGTTTATGATGAGACCATGCGTGATGGAAGTGACGAAAGCACAACCATCTCAACTGCGATCGAAAAAGTTCTCGGAAAGAGCAAAGGACTTGGAATTAAAAGTACAAGTACAAGGACTGGAAAGTCGAGATTTTTTTCAACTCCACCGGAAGTGGAGATCCAAATGAAGTCAATGCAAGAGCAAATGCAAAATCCTAGATCTGAGAAGTGATGGCGGCGGATTTGTGTTTTAATATTGTTAGACTATCCCATATCATTGATCTAATTCGACTATGGATCTCGTTAATCGACTATGGGACGAAAAATCATTAGAGCCCTAGATTTGAGAAGTGACGGCGACGGGTATATGTTTTAATATCAATAGACTATCCCGTATCATTTAATAGACTATCCCATAGATCTAATTCGACCATTGATCTCGTTAATCGACTATGGACTGAAAATATGGGCCGAAGAATCATCAAAACCCTAGATTTGAGAAGTGACGGTGGAGGATTTGTGTTTTAATATTAATAGACTATCACATATCATTTCATATACTATCCCATAGATCTAATTCGACTATGAATCTCGCTCATCGACTATGGGCCGAAAAATTATCAAAACCCTATATCTGAGAATTAACGGGGGCGGCCGCCGGTGGCCAACGACGATAACAACGATATTGGCCATTTAAGTTACTTGGCTTCACTCCTAAATCGAGTGTCACACCCTTGGAGGCGGAGGTGGTGCCGGTCGAGGTCTAGGTGGAGCTGACGATCTTGAAGGAGAGGTGCTGGTGGCGGCGCAAGTGCAGATGAAACCGATGAAACCACCAATATACTCACGTAATTTTATTCCGTGATTTTAGGCAACGAATCAGTAATCTCATATCACGTAGTTAAGGAAATAAATGCCGTTCAAAAATAAAGCAGGGGTATTAAAGGGAAATTAAATAATATATTGTGCCAAGTTGGCATATTTGGGTGTATATCAAAAAGGAAAAAATTAATTGGATCTACCTCATTAGAAAATATGAACAATGGGGTTATCCCTAATAAACCCTTTTTAATATATATATATATATATATATATATATATATATATATATATATATATATATATATATATATATATATATATATATATATATATATATATATATATATATGATTTTTGTTTCGATCTGATTTTCATTTTAAAAAATTGCACTAATTATAACTATTCAAAATCTGCCAATTCCAATCTGTAAACTTTTTGATACTGAAACAATTTTTTTTATTACAATTTTGGAATCTTGATATCAAATTTTTGGAACGAAAATTGTAATTTGTTTTTCACTCTCCTATTTTTTTTTTTTCTTTTTTCCTCTATTATTTAGTTCTCGAATAAACTTTTCATTTATTACTTTTTTTTCTTCTTCTTTGTTTCTATCAGCCATCTTAGTTTTTTTTTTCTTATAAAGAAAAAAAAAGATTAACAAAACATGTGTATCAATAATTTATTTCCTTTTGTCGTTAGTTTATCAATAAACGGCGGATATAATATGCAAACCCATTTTTTTATTAGTTCAAACTTACATAAATGAATTTATTAGTTCAAGCCCGTAAATTAATTTAATTTTATTACATCAAGACTAAACATGACAAATATACCCTTATCAATAAATAATACTCAAATACAAACAAACTCTATTTTTAATTTGTTCAAGACCAAAAAATAAAAAATAAAAAAGTAAAAAAAAAAAACAAAAAAAAAATAGAGAAAAATATGGAAAAAAACTCACAACTGCCGCCACCAGACCGCCGAGACACCGACCAGCGACCCACCTACAGCACCACCTCCACCGCACCATCACCACCACCCCACCACCACCAACAAGTCATTTTTACTAAACTTTTGTTTGTCAATTCAAAAACATTAATCAAGCATCGATTCTTGATAAATATGCGTGGATGAACATTAATCTATGCTTACTTCTTGTAGGGTTGCAATGCGTTAACCGATTTTGGAAAAAAAATTGAGATTGAAATTGATTTTTTTGTGTGTTTTCGTTGGTTTCCCAAATCGGTTTATCACGTCGAGGCGTCGGACATACGGATATCTCGTCGGATTTCAGGTTGTAGGCCACGGATGAAGTGGTTCTTTTTCTCTTCAGGGTCTTGAGCGATGAATGGGGCGTAGAGACAGCCACGTTCGAAGCGACGGATGTACTCGAGCATTGGCAATTCACCTTGACGAAGTTCTAGAAATTCCTTCAGTTTGTGGGCACGTACGTCCTTGGAAAAATATTTTTCGAAGAATTGTAGTTTGAAGTCGGTCCATTGTATAGTGTCGAGGTCGACTCCTTCTTTGACTCCTTCCCACCAGTGACGAGCTTCGTTTCGAAGTAGGAAAAGAGCGCAATGCACACGATCACGATCGGTCATTTGCATGTAGTCGTAGATCACTTCTAGGGATTTGACCCATTCTTCGGCTATTGTCGGATCGGTTCCACATTGAAATTCGGAGGGGTTCATTTTGAGGAAACGTTCGTAAATGGCGTGAGGTGCTGCTTGAGGAGGAGGCGGAGGAGGATGGTTTCGTCGAAGAAGTTGATTAATTTGTCTTTGGTGGTTTTGGGCTTGTTCTCGAATAAGATTCGAGAGGTTATTAATGGTTTGGTTAAGGTCGGTTGGTTCATTAGTGGGAGTGCCTTGAGAATTCCGGGTGAGTCGTCTTGCCATAATTTCTATAACCTATTATGTAATTTATAATTAAAGCACATAAATAAATAAAACATATAATACACATAATGTTACCGAATGGACGAGTCATCGTGTCTCGTTAGTCTTCAAGCCCGGCTTTTGGTTCGTACGAGTTTTCTATAAACAATGCTCTGATACCACCGTTGTAGCACCCCCCTCAAGTCGGGCGATAAATCGAACCGGTTTATCGGAAAACTTTAGATAGCGGAAGCAAAAAGGGATCTCTCTTTGTAATTTTAAAACTTTCGAATAGGACCAAAAATGTAATTTCTAAAAATATCTTTTTGGGACATATGAAAACTCTTTAGGAACCTTAAGAATTTCGAAAACTTCTTAGGGTGATTTTGGTCGTTTAAATTTTTCGTTTAGAAATAACTTTGGAAAGGGAGATTATTATTCGAGTGCTACATTTATCTAACTATAGGTTTCATCTTTTGGTTCGAAAAGAAATCAGAGTTTAAAGCTATTTGGTGAATAGGGATTTCCTGGTAAGAAATGCAATTATCAAAATAAGCGGACCAACTATATTAATATCAAAATAAGGCCCGTACTAGGGTAAGAGTTTAATTCCCTTAACGAGGAAATATTAGAGTTTAAGTTAAACGGAAATACGGAAATTGTTTATAGTTACATCACCAAAATAAAATAAGCATAGTTTATAGACCCCTCGTACGACCATCCAAAAACCTCCGGCCAAGACTCCGATCCACTACTCGGTCCATTCCGTGGAGGGATTCCTACTACTACCTGCAATCAAAGAAGTATCTATATGAGCTATTAAGCCCAGTAAGAAATCCGAATGGATAACGAGGTTTCAAAATATGGTTTTACGTATTTATATAATATATACACATAAGTATCACATCTTACCATTCGTCGGCAAACAAACACAAACAATCACGAAATTTCATTTAAACACGTAAATCACATAAATCGATTCGATTGCTGAAAATTACCGAATTACCCTTTTCGTGCAAATGCATGAATGAAAACATTTTCTGTTGTTCGGATCCGTGAAAAATTAATTTCTTTACTTGGATGATAAGCATATTATTCTGAGCCCGTTCTTTTGGTGGAATCAAACCACCCCTTTATCTATAGTAACTATGGTTGGAATACCGGCCCCCCGTATCCCGACTTATCTAGCCCAAGCATTCCATTAACTTTTCCTTTCGTAAGAATGAAATCTCTTTTTATGCAAGACCATGAGACGAATGAGACTCTAATACAAAATGACCACTTTACGACATCACAAATATCAATCAACGAGCATACAAATAAAATTCAAGTATCCACATAATACTTACATACGCACGGCAATCACACACATATCATACACACATATCCATATAGTCATTTAAGCATATCACATAATTCACTTCATTATCATATTATGCATTTATATAAAACACACATACACACACACAACACACACAAACACACGCACACACATGCATGCAGCCCCCAAACATAATTTAGTTAGCATTAAATTAGCAAACCATGCTCTTAAAGCACCAACATTCCAATCTTTTCATTTATGGGATTTCTCCCCCTTTTATTCATTTAATGAATCAACATTCTTACAGCCTTTTTAACACATTTCAGCTGCAGATTTTTAACCATTAATTCACCTTCCCACAATTAATACACAAGACATAATGATTAGCACACAAGAGTTCTATTTAGGACACATGCACAAGCAATATTTCGAAATAATAGCAAATAGCATCCAAAAATTCTCAAATTTAATTATAGGCTGCATAACTGACTAAATTAACAGATGCAAAAAGAATTTTTCAATTTTCTCAAAAATCGGACTTTTCAAAATTAAAATACTCGGCAAGTAGTGTTGAAGCCAAAAATGATTTTCCCAACAAATATTAATTCTAAACTAAGGCCAAATAGCAAATAATTCAATTCCACTTTCTCCTACTGAGATTTTAAAGATGAAAACATTTTTCTTGCCGAAATTTTTAAGAAATTGCAGATTAGTCCTAAAGATTCATAGATCTACACATGCAACCCCAAAAATCTTGAAAACTCATTTTCTTTTTTTCCAAAATTCCCAAAATTCGAAATATTAAATCTCTCAACACAAAATACTTAGATTCACAGATTAAAACATGGATTAAACATGCAATAACACAAATATCAAGATTAGCAGAAAATTTCGGATTTTACACAAAAAGCCCTAATTTTCGAAAAGTGAGGAAATCTTTTAGGTAGTTTCAAAAATCCTTTTTAATACTATGATACCCTTCGATTGCAGCAAGAAATTCGAGATTTCTTACCTATCAAGAGTGTTTGGCCGAAGAAAGAAAAAACCTTCAAAAGAAAAGAGGGTTTTTAGAGAGAGAAAGGAGGATGAAGAAAATGAAGAACACGAAGATACAATGTTACCTCCTTCAAGTTGTGGCTACAAGATTGAACCAAGCTAATTGAATGGATAAGGTGAGAGCTTTGATATCAAGTTGGGAGGAGTTTAATTCTCCCGTAAGAGGGCAAGTGTTTTTGATGGTGTTCTTGGCATATTCAAGGGTGAAGCTTATATAGGGGATTTGCATTTTGATTTCTCTATTTTTTTCTTGAGGAATTTTGAGGTGTTGGCCGATGGAGGAGGTGGTGCTTCGGTGGTGATGGTGAAGAGAAGACAAGTGTAGGTGTAGGTGTCAAATGATGAAGATAGATGGGTGTCTCTTGAGATTACTTAGCATGCTTGAGTGTAGGATTAGTGTAACTCCTCACTCTTTGCCAAGTGTACAAGCATGCATCTTTTCTAATTTATTTCTTAATTAATAAAATTACTAATTAACTCACACACACACATATCCGAAAACACACACACACATGTATATTTAAATATGTATTTCACTTGTGTAGGTCTAGCATGCATAGGCATATAGCTATATATGTATAAACGTATATGTATATGTGCATGCATGTATTATATAATCTATTATAAAACACTTAGAGGAAAAAATGCCACAAAATCAATTAACTATAACACATAAGTCACATAAATTAATATAATTACCAATAATTGATCTACTTAAGCACATAATTATCGAAATAAAGTTGGCACATAATTATTCAATAAATTCCTAGCACGTAAGGCATAAAATCAAATCGGCATATAAGGATTAATAATCTAAGCAAATAAGGCACTTGGAGAAATTAATTTAATAAGGTAAATAAATTCCTCAAATTCCTACGTGAGAATTTCCGGGTTATGGAAATTTTGGTTAGGGATTAGGGTTTCGAAATGTGGGGTGTTACAATCTTCCCCCCTTAAAAAAATTTTGTCCCCAAAATTGTTACCTGACCCGAATAATTCCGGAAAGTGTTTACGCATTTCCTCTTCGCGTTCCCACGTGGCTTCTTCTAAGGTATGGTTATGCCATAAGACTTTAACTAAGCGAATGTCTCGGTTACGTAGGGTTTTGGTTTTGTATTCGAGGATTTGGGAGGGTTTTTCTTCGTAGGTTAGGTTGGGTGTTAATTCGGTAGGTTCGGGTTTTAGAACATGGTCTGGGCTACGGATATATTTACGAAGCATGGACACGTGGAATACGGTGTGAAAATTAGATAGGTTAGGTGGTAGGGCTAGACGGTAGGCTCGGGTGCCGATTTTCTCAAGAATCTCCAATGGTCCGATAAAACGAGGTGCTAACTTTCCCCTTTTTCCAAATCGCATTATTCCTTTGAAAGGTGCCACTTTAAGGAATACGGAGTCTCCAACTTCGAATTCTAAATCTCTTCTTCGAGAATTGGCGTAACTTTGCTGTCGACTTTGGGCGGTACGCATTCTCTCTCGAATGTTCTGAATTATTTCGATGGTTTGTTGGACTAGCTCTGGGCCGAGGAATTTTCTTTCTCCAATTTCATCCCAATGGAGTGGGGATCGACACTTGCGACCGTAGAGAGCTTCGTATGGTGCCATTCCGATAGATGATTGGAAGCTATTGTTGTAGGTGAATTCGATTAGTGGAAGTCGCGATTCCCAATTTCCTCCGAAATCGAGAATACAAGCGCGGAGTAGATCTTCTAGGGTTTTGATGGTTCGCTCGGATTGACCGTCGGTTTGCGGGTGAAAAGCGGTACTAAAATTGAGGCGAGTTCCGAGGGCTCCGTGTAAGCTTTTCTAGAATTTAGACGTGAATCGAGGGTCTCGGTCGGAAATGATAGAGACTGGAACACCGTGGAGTCGGACAATTTCTCGGACGTATAGCTCTGCTAGTTTCTCTAGGCTAAAGGTCATTCGGACGGGAAGAAAATGAGCGGACTTGGTTAATCGGTCGACAATTACCCAAATGGCGTCGGATCCTCTCTGGGTCTTTGGAAACCCTTGGACGAAATCCATTGTGACAGCTTCCCACTTCCATTCTGGAATCAGATTGGACTGAAGTAGACCTCCAGGTCTTTGGTGTTCTGTTTTGACTTGCTGGCAAACTAGACATTCGGCGACGAATTGGGAAATCTCTCTTTTCATTACGGGCCACCAATAGAGTTTCTTCAGATCTTGGTACATCTTGGTTGCTCCGGGATGGCAAGTGTACATGGTTTGATGGGCTTCGGTTAGGATTAATCGGCGAATCTTGGGGTCGTTAGGTACATAGAGGCGACTTTGGAATCGGACAATTCCTTCTTCGGAGATTCGGAAATTGGGATTCGAATCGAGGTTGTCGCGAACCTTGAGAACTTGGGGATCGGCTTGTTGAGCGGTCTTAATTGCTTCTGTCAGATTTGGCTGAACGACGAGGGCGTTGATTGATTTGCGGCTAAGAGCATCTGCCACGACATTTGCTTTACCAGGGTGATAGAGTATCTCGCAGTCGTAGTCCTTGACTAGTTCTAGCCATCTTCTTTGCCGCATATTTAATTCCTTTTGGGTGAAAAAGTACTTAAGGCTCTTGTGATCGGTGTAGATGGTGCACTTTTCGCCGTAAAGGTAGTGTCGCCAGATTTTGAGTGCGAAGACGACGGCGGCTAGTTCGAGATCATGGGTCGGGTAGTTCCGTTCGTACTCCTTGAGTTGTCGAGAAGCGTAGGCTATAACTTTTCCATTCTGCATGAGTACGGCTCCGAACCCTAGCTTCGAGGCATCGCTGAAGACTATGAATTTTCCAGTTCTTTCCGGTAGTGCTAGAATTGGGGCAGAGGTGAGTCGATTCTTGAGTTCGGTGAAGCTGGCGTCGCATTCTGGGGTCCATTGGTATTTGACGTCCTTTCGAGTGAGTCGAGTGAGTGGCGAGGCGATTTTCGAGAAGTCTTGTACGAATTTGCGGTAGTAACCGGCTAGGCCGAGGAAACTCCTTATTTCCTTTGCATTCTTCGGAATTGACCAGTTGGAAACCGCTTCTATCTTGCTGGGATCGACGGAGATTCCACTTGCTGAGACGATGTGGCCAAGAAAAGAGACACTTGATAGCCAGAACTCACATTTGCTGAATTTAGCGTACAACTGATGAGATCGAAGAGTTTGGAGAACGGTGCGGAGATGAGAGGAATGATCTTCTTCGTTCTTGGAGTAAATGAGAATGTCGTCGATGAACACGATTACGAATTGGTCTAGATACGGATGAAAGACTCGGTTCATGAGATCCATGAATGCGGCGGGGGCATTAGTTAGACCGAAAGGCATGACAATGAATTCGTAGTGGCCGTATCTCGTTCGGAAGGCGGTCTTCGGAATGTCGGATTCTTTGATTTTGAGTTGGTGATACCCGGATCGAAGATCAATCTTGGAAAAGACAGAAGAACCTTGGAGTTGGTCGAATAGATCATCAATTCGGGGAAGAGGGTACTTATTCTTGACAGTGATTTTGTCGAGCTCTCGGTAATCGATACAAAGACGAAGGGATCCGTCTTTCTTCTTGACAAACAGCACTGGGGCTCCCCATGGTGAGTGACTAGGTCGAACGTAACCTTTGTCGAGTAACTCTTGGATCTGATCCTTCAATTCTTTCAATTCGAGCGGGGCCATGCGATATGGGGCTTTGGAAATTGGTGCGGCTCCGGGAATTAGATTGATTTCGAATTCAATTTCTCGGTCGGGTGGAAGTCCGGGAATGTCGTCGGGAAATACGTCGGGAAATTCTTGTACTGTTCGGACATCGGACAATTGAGGTTTGGCGTCGGGTTCGAGATTCACGACATCTACTAGATAGCCGAAATGCCCTTTATGAATGAGTTTGACGGCTTTTATGGCTGAGATAATTGGAATCGAAATTTTGGCTTGGCTTTGGAATTTTAGGATTTGGCCGTTAGGTAAAGGGAAAATAACTGTTTTCGGGGCACAGTCAATTTGGGCTTTATATTCGGTTAACCAATCCATTCCTAGAATAATATTAAAATTGCGGATCGGTAGGACGATGAGGTCGAAATTCATAGGTTGGGAATGAACTCGGATTGAACAGTTGGTCACTACTAGGTTCGAGATCATTTCTTCGCCGGAGGGAATAAGTATACTATATTCGTGACTTAACTGACTAGGTTCGATCTTAAGGCTTCTAATTATATTCTCCGATATGAAAGAGTGAGTAGAACCGGAATCAATTAAGGCATAGACAGGTTCGTCGAAAATGTATATAGTACCTGCTATAATTGAGGGATCTTGCTCAATCTGTTCCTTGGTCATAGCAAACACACGTCCTTGAGCACGATTCTGAGCGTTCGGACAATCTCTTGCCATGTGTCCGGTCTTCCTACATCTGAAACACGTGTTCGTTCCTTGTACACAAGCTCCAAAGTGTGCTTTCCCGCATTGTTGGCAAGTTGGTTTGGGAGGCTGTGGGAGTCCAGAATGATTTGATGGTTGGCCTCGGTTTCCCTTGAATTTGTGATTGCCGACGTTAGGTTTCTTCCATGGGCGTTGACTCGTGCCTTGGGATCGGCGGTTCTGTTGGATCTCCTTTTTCGTCTTGGGCTGCCATCAGGGCTTTGTCCACTAGTTGTCTGAAAGTCGAGGCGTCGGACATACGGATATCTCGTCGGATTTCAGGTTGTAGGCCACGGATGAAGTGGTTCTTTTTCTCTTCAGGGTCTCGAGCGATGAATGGGGCGTAGAGACAGCCACGTTCGAAGCGACGGATGTACTCGAGCATTGGCAATTCACCTTGACGAAGTTCTAGAAATTCCTTCAGTTTGTGGGCACGTACGTCCTTGGAAAAATATTTTTCGAAGAATTGTAGTTTGAAGTCGGTCCATTGTATAGTGTCGAGGTCGACTCCTTCTTTGACTCCTTCCCACCAGTGACGAGCTTCGTTTCGAAGTAGGAAAAGAGCGCAATGCACACGATCACGATCGGTCATTTGCATGTAGTCGTAGATCACTTCTAGGGATTTGACCCATTCTTCGGCTATTGTCGGATCGGTTCCACCATGAAATTCGGAGGGGTTCATTTTGAGGAATCGTTCGTAAATGGCGTGAGGTGCTGCTTGAGGAGGAGGCGGAGGAGGATGGTTTCGTCGAAGAAGTTGATCAATTTGTCTTTGGTGGTTTTGGGCTTGTTCTCGAATAAGATTCGAGAGGTTATTAATGGTTTGGTTAAGGTCGGTTGGTTCATTAGTGGGAGTGCCTTGAGAATTCCGGGTGAGTCGTCTTGCCATAATTTCTATAACCTATTATGTAATTTATAATTAAAGCACATAAATAAATAAAACATATAATACACATAATGTTACCGAATGGACGAGTCATCGTGTCTCGTTAGTCTTCAAGCCCGGCTTTTGGTTCGTACGAGTTTTCTATAAACAATGCTCTGATACCACCGTTGTAGCACCCCCTCAAGTCGGGCGATAAATCGAACCGGTTTATCGGAAAACTTTAGATAGCGGAAGCAAAAAGGGATCTCTTTGTAATTTTAAAACTTTCGAATAGGACCAAAAATGTAATTTCTAAAAATATCTTTTTGGGACATATGAAAACTCTTTAGGAACCTTAAGAATTTCGAAAACTTCTTAGGGTGATTTTGGTCGTTTAAATTTTTCGTTTAGAAATAACTTTGGAAAGGGAGATTATTATTCGAGTGCTACATTTATCTAACTATAGGTTTCATCTTTTGGTTCGAAAAGAAATCAAAGTTTAAAGCTATTTGGTGAATAGGGATTTCCGGGTAAGAAATGCAATTATCAAAATAAGCGGACCAACTATATTAATATCAAAATAAGGCCCGTACTAGGGTAAGAGTTTAATTCCCTTAACGAGGAAATATTAGAGTTTAAGTTAAACGGAAATACGGAAATTGTTTATAGTTACATCACCAAAATAAAATAAGCATAGTTTATAGACCCCTCGTACGACCATCCAAAAACCTCCGGCCAAGACTCCGATCCACTACTCGGTCCATTCCGTGGAGGGATTCCTACTACTACCTGCAATCAAAGAAGTATCTATATGAGCTATTAAGCCCAGTAAGAAATCCGAATGGATAACGAGGTTTCAAAATATGGTTTTACGTATTTATATAATATATACACATAAGTATCACATCTTACCATTCGTCGGCAAACAAACACAAACAATCACGAAATTTCATTTAAACACGTAAATCACATAAATCGATTCGATTGCTGAAAATTACCGAATTACCCTTTTCGTGCAAATGCATGAATGAAAACATTTTCTGTTGTTCGGATCCGTGAAAAATTAATTTCTTTACTTGGATGATAAGCATATTATTCTGAGCCCGTTCTTTTGGTGGAATCAAACCACCCCTTTATCTATAGTAACTATGGTTGGAATACCGGCCCCCCGTATCCCGACTTATCTAGCCCAAGCATTCCATTAACTTTTCCTTTCGTAAGAATGAAATCTCTTTTTATGCAAGACCATGAGACGAATGAGACTCTAATACAAAATGACCACTTTACGACATCACAAATATCAATCAACGAGCATACAAATAAAATTCAAGTATCCACATAATACTTACATACGCACGGCAATCACACACATATCATACACACATATCCATATAGTCATTTAAGCATATCACATAATTCACTTCATTATCATATTATGCATTTATATAAAACACACATACACACACACAACACACACAAACACACGCACACACATACACACATGCATGCAGCCCCCAAACATAATTTAGTTAGCATTAAATTAGCAAACCATGCTCTTAAAGCACCAACATTCCAATCTTTTCATTCATGGGATTTCTCCCCCTTTTATTCATTTAATGAATCAACATTCTTACAGCCTTTTTAACACATTTCAGCTGCAGATTTTTAACCATTAATTCACCTTCCCACAATTAATACACAAGACATAATGATTAGCACACAAGAGTTCTATTTATGACACATGCACAAGCAATATTTCGAAATAATAGCAAATAGCATCCAAAAATTCTCAAATTTAATTATAGGCTGCATAACTGACTAAATTAACAGATGCAAAAAGAATTTTTCAATTTTCTCAAAAATCGGACTTTTCAAAATTAAAATACTCGGCAAGTAGTGTTGAAGCCAAAAATGATTTTCCCAACAAATATTAATTCTAAACTAAGGCCAAATAGCAAATAATTCAATTCCACTTTCTCCTACTGAGATTTTAAAGATGAAAACATTTTTCTTGCCGAAATTTTTAAGAAATTGCAGATTAGTCCTAAAGATTCATAGATCTACACATGCAACCCCAAAAATCTTGAAAACTCATTTTCTTTTTTTCCAAAATTCCCAAAATTCGAAATATTAAATCTCTCAACACAAAATACTTAGATTCACAGATTAAAACATGGATTAAACATGCAATAACACAAATATCAAGATTAGCAGAAAATTTCGGATTTTACACAAAAAGCCCTAATTTTCGAAAAGTGAGGAAATCTTTTAGGTAGTTTCAAAAATCCTTTTTAATACTATGATACCCTTCGATTGCAGCAAGAAATTCGAGATTTCTTACCTATCAAGAGTGTTTGGCCGAAGAAAGAAAAAACCTTCAAAAGAAAAGAGGGTTTTTAGAGAGAGAAAGGAGGATGAAGAAAATGAAGAACACGAAGATACAATGTTACCTCCTTCAAGTTGTGGCTACAAGATTGAACCAAGCTAATTGAATGGATAAGGTGAGAGCTTTGATATCAAGTTGGGAGGAGTTTAATTCTCCCGTAAGAGGGCAAGTGTTTTTGATGGTGTTCTTGGCATATTCAAGGGTGAAGCTTATATAGGGGATTTGCATTTTGATTTCTCTATTTTTTTCTTGAGGAATTTTGAGGTGTTGGCCGATGGAGGAGGTGGTGCTTCGGTGGTGATGGTGAAGAGAAGACAAGTGTAGGTGTAGGTGTCAAATGATGAAGATAGATGGGTGTCTCTTGAGATTACTTAGCATGCTTGAGTGTAGGATTAGTGTAACTCCTCACTCTTTGCCAAGTGTACAAGCATGCATCTTTTCTAATTTATTTCTTAATTAATAAAATTACTAATTAACTCACACACACACATATCCGAAAACACACACACACATGTATATTTAAATATGTATTTCACTTGTGTAGGTCTAGCATGCATAGGCATATAGCTATATATGTATAAACGTATATGTATATGTGCATGCATGTATTATATAATCTATTATAAAACACTTAGAGGAAAAAATGCCACAAAATCAATTAACTATAACACATAAGTCACATAAATTAATATAATTACCAATAATTGATCTACTTAAGCACATAATTATCGAAATAAAGTTGGCACATAATTATTCAATAAATTCCTAGCACGTAAGGCATATAATCAAATCGGCATATAAGGATTAATAATCTAAGCAAATAAGGCACTTGGAGAAATTAATTTAATAAGATAAATAAATTCCTAAAAATTCCTACGTGAGAATTTCCGGGTTATGGAAATTTTGGTTAGGGATTAGGGTTTCGAAATGTGGGGTGTTACAATCTTCCCCCCTTAAAAAAATTTTGTCCCCAAAATTGTTACCTGACCCGAATAATTCCGGAAAGTGTTTACGCATTTCCTCTTCGCGTTCCCACGTGGCTTCTTCTAAGGTATGGTTATGCCATAAGACTTTAACTAAGCGAATGTCTCGGTTACGTAGGGTTTTGGTTTTGTATTCGAGGATTTGGGAGGGTTTTTCTTCGTAGGTTAGGTTGGGGGTTAATTCGGTAGGTTCGGGTTTTAGAACATGGTCTGGGCTACGGATATATTTACGAAGCATGGACACGTGGAATACGGTGTGAAAATTAGATAGGTTAGGTGGTAGGGCTAGACGGTAGGCTCGGGTGCCGATTTTCTCAAGAATCTCCAATGGTCCGATAAAACGAGGTGCTAACTTTCCCCTTTTTCCAAATCGCATTATTCCTTTGAAAGGTGCCACTTTAAGGAATACGGAGTCTCCAACTTCGAATTCTAAATCTCTTCTTCGAGAATTGGCGTAACTTTGCTGTCGACTTTGGGCGGTACGCATTCTCTCTCGAATGTTCTGAATTATTTCGATGGTTTGTTGGACTAGCTCTGGGCCGAGGAATTTTCTTTCTCCAATTTCATCCCAATGGAGTGGGGATCGACACTTGCGACCGTAGAGAGCTTCGTATGGTGCCATTCCGATAGATGATTGGAAGCTATTGTTGTAGGTGAATTCGATTAGTGGAAGTCGCGATTCCCAATTTCCTCCGAAATCGAGAATACAAGCGCGGAGTAGATCTTCTAGGGTTTTGATGGTTCGCTCGGATTGACCGTCGGTTTGCGGGTGAAAAGCGGTACTAAAATTGAGGCGAGTTCCGAGGGCTCCGTGTAAGCTTTTCTAGAATTTAGACGTGAATCGAGGGTCTCGGTCGGAAATGATAGAGACTGGAACACCGTGGAGTCGGACAATTTCTCGGACGTATAGCTCTGCTAGTTTCTCTAGGCTAAAGGTCATTCGGACGGGAAGAAAATGAGCGGACTTGGTTAATCGGTCGACAATTACCCAAATGGCGTCGGATCCTCTCTGGGTCTTTGGAAACCCTTGGACGAAATCCATTGTGACAGCTTCCCACTTCCATTCTGGAATCAGATTGGACTGAAGTAGACCTCCAGGTCTTTGGTGTTCTGTTTTGACTTGCTGGCAAACTAGACATTCGGCGACGAATTGGGAAATCTCTCTTTTCATTACGGGCCACCAATAGAGTTTCTTCAGATCTTGGTACATCTTGGTTGCTCCGGGATGGCAAGTGTACATGGTTTGATGGGCTTCGGTTAGGATTAATCGGCGAATCTTGGGGTCGTTAGGTACATAGAGGCGACTTTGGAATCGGACAATTCCTTCTTCGGAGATTCGGAAATTGGGATTCGAATCGAGGTTGTCGCGAACCTTGAGAACTTGGGGATCGGCTTGTTGAGCGGTCTTAATTGCTTCTGTCAGATTTGGCTGAACGACGAGGGCGTTGATTGATTTGCGGCTAAGAGCATCTGCCACGACATTTGCTTTACCAGGGTGATAGAGTATCTCGCAGTCGTAGTCCTTGACTAGTTCTAGCCATCTTCTTTGCCGCATATTTAATTCCTTTTGGGTGAAAAAGTACTTAAGGCTCTTGTGATCGGTGTAGATGGTGCACTTTTCGCCGTAAAGGTAGTGTCGCCAGATTTTGAGTGCGAAGACGACGGCGGCTAGTTCGAGATCATGGGTCGGGTAGTTCCGTTCGTACTCCTTGAGTTGTCGAGAAGCGTAGGCTATAACTTTTCCATTCTGCATGAGTACGGCTCCTAACCCTAGCTTCGAGGCATCGCTGAAGACTATGAATTTTCCAGTTCTTTCCGGTAGTGCTAGAATTGGGGCAGAGGTGAGTCGATTCTTGAGTTCGGTGAAGCTGGCGTCGCATTCTGGGGTCCATTGGTATTTGACGTCCTTTCGAGTGAGTCGAGTGAGTGGCGAGGCGATTTTCGAGAAGTCTTGTACGAATTTGCGGTAGTAACCGGCTAGGCCGAGGAAACTCCTTATTTCCTTTGCATTCTTCGGAATTGACCAGTTGGAAACCGCTTCTATCTTGCTGGGATCGACGGAGATTCCACTTGCTGAGACGATGTGGCCAAGAAAAGAGACACTTGATAGCCAGAACTCACATTTGCTGAATTTAGCGTACAACTGATGAGATCGAAGAGTTTGGAGAACGGTGCGGAGATGAGAGGAATGATCTTCTTCGTTCTTGGAGTAAATGAGAATGTCGTCGATGAACACGATTACGAATTGGTCTAGATACGGATGAAAGACTCGGTTCATGAGATCCATGAATGCGGCGGGGGCATTAGTTAGACCGAAAGGCATGACAATGAATTCGTAGTGGCCGTATCTCGTTCGGAAGGCGGTCTTCGGAATGTCGGATTCTTTGATTTTGAGTTGGTGATACCCGGATCGAAGATCAATCTTGGAAAAGACAGAAGAACCTTGGAGTTGGTCGAATAGATCATCAATTCGGGGAAGAGGGTACTTATTCTTGACAGTGATTTTGTCGAGCTCTCGGTAATCGATACAAAGACGAAGGGATCCGTCTTTCTTCTTGACAAACAGCACTGGGGCTCCCCATGGTGAGTGACTAGGTCGAACGTAACCTTTGTCGAGTAACTCTTGGATCTGATCCTTCAATTCTTTCAATTCGAGCGGGGCCATGCGATATGGGGCTTTGGAAATTGGTGCGGCTCCGGGAATTAGATTGATTTCGAATTCAATTTCTCGGTCGGGTGGAAGTCCGGGAATGTCGTCGGGAAATACGTCGGGAAATTCTTGTACTGTTCGGACATCGGACAATTGAGGTTTGGCGTCGGGTTCGAGATTCACGACATCTACTAGATAGCCGAAATGCCCTTTATGAATGAGTTTGACGGCTTTTATGGCTGAGATAATTGGAATCGAAATTTTGGCTTGGCTTTGGAATTTTAGGATTTGGCCGTTAGGTAAAGGGAAAATAACTGTTTTCGGGGCACAGTCAATTTGGGCTTTATATTCGGTTAACCAATCCATTCCTAGAATAATATTAAAATTGCGGATCGGTAGGACGATGAGGTCGAAATTCATAGGTTGGGAATGAACTCGGATTGAACAGTTGGTCACTACTAGGTTCGAGATCATTTCTTCGCCGGAGGGAATAAGTATACTATATTCGTGACTTAACTGACTAGGTTCGATCTTAAGGCTTCTAATTATATTCTCCGATATGAAAGAGTGAGTAGAACCGGAATCAATTAAGGCATAGACAGGTTCGTCGAAAATGTATATAGTACCTGCTATAATTGAGGGATCTTGCTCAATCTGTTCCTTGGTCATAGCAAACACACGTCCTTGAGCACGATTCTGAGCGTTCGGACAATCTCTTGCCATGTGTCCGGTCTTCCTACATCTGAAACACGTGTTCGTTCCTTGTACACAAGCTCCAAAGTGTGCTTTCCCGCATTGTTGGCAAGTTGGTTTGGGAGGCTGTGGGAGTCCAGAATGATTTGATGGTTGGCCTCGGTTTCCCTTGAATTTGTGATTGCCGACGTTAGGTTTCTTCCATGGGCGTTGACTCGTGCCTTGGGATCGGCGGTTCTGTTGGATCTCCTTTTTCGTCTTGGGCTGCCATCAGGGCTTTGTCCACTAGTTGTCTGAAAGTCGAGGCGTCGGACATACGGATATCTCGTCGGATTTCAGGTTGTAGGCCACGGATGAAGTGGTTCTTTTTCTCTTCAGGGTCTCGAGCGATGAATGGGGCGTAGAGACAGCCACGTTCGAAGCGACGGATGTACTCGAGCATTGGCAATTCACCTTGACGAAGTTCTAGAAATTCCTTCAGTTTGTGGGCACGTACGTCCTTGGAAAAATATTTTTCGAAGAATTGTAGTTTGAAGTCGGTCCATTGTATAGTGTCGAGGTCGACTCCTTCTTTGACTCCTTCCCACCAGTGACGAGCTTCGTTTCGAAGTAGGAAAAGAGCGCAATGCACACGATCACGATCGGTCATTTGCATGTAGTCGTAGATCACTTCTAGGGATTTGACCCATTCTTCGGCTATTGTCGGATCGGTTCCACCATGAAATTCGGAGGGGTTCATTTTGAGGAATCGTTCGTAAATGGCGTGAGGTGCTGCTTGAGGAGGAGGCGGAGGAGGATGGTTTCGTCGAAGAAGTTGATCAATTTGTCTTTGGTGGTTTTGGGCTTGTTCTCGAATAAGATTCGAGAGGTTATTAATGGTTTGGTTAAGGTCGGTTGGTTCATTAGTGGGAGTGCCTTGAGAATTCCGGGTGAGTCGTCTTGCCATAATTTCTATAACCTATTATGTAATTTATAATTAAAGCACATAAATAAATAAAACATATAATACACATAATGTTACCGAATGGACGAGTCATCGTGTCTCGTTAGTCTTCAAGCCCGGCTTTTGGTTCGTACGAGTTTTCTATAAACAATGCTCTGATACCACCGTTGTAGCACCCCCCTCAAGTCGGGCGATAAATCGAACCGGTTTATCGGAAAACTTTAGATAGCGGAAGCAAAAAGGGATCTCTTTGTAATTTTAAAACTTTCGAATAGGACCAAAAATGTAATTTCTAAAAATATCTTTTTGGGACATATGAAAACTCTTTAGGAACCTTAAGAATTTCGAAAACTTCTTAGGGTGATTTTGGTCGTTTAAATTTTTCGTTTAGAAATAACTTTGGAAAGGGAGATTATTATTCGAGTGCTACATTTATCTAACTATAGGTTTCATCTTTTGGTTCGAAAAGAAATCAGAGTTTAAAGCTATTTGGTGAATAGGGATTTCCGGGTAAGAAATGCAATTATCAAAATAAGCGGACCAACTATATTAATATCAAAATAAGGCCCGTACTAGGGTAAGAGTTTAATTCCCTTAACGAGGAAATATTAGAGTTTAAGTTAAACGGAAATACGGAAATTGTTTATAGTTACATCACCAAAATAAAATAAGCATAGTTTATAGACCCCTCGTACGACCATCCAAAAACCTCCGGCCAAGACTCCGATCCACTACTCGGTCCATTCCGTGGAGGGATTCCTACTACTACCTGCAATCAAAGAAGTATCTATATGAGCTATTAAGCCCAGTAAGAAATCCGAATGGATAACGAGGTTTCAAAATATGGTTTTACGTATTTATATAATATATACACATAAGTATCACATCTTACCATTCGTCGGCAAACAAACACAAACAATCACGAAATTTCATTTAAACACGTAAATCACATAAATCGATTCGATTGCTGAAAATTACCGAATTACCCTTTTCGTGCAAATGCATGAATGAAAACATTTTCTGTTGTTCGGATCCGTGAAAAATTAATTTCTTTACTTGGATGATAAGCATATTATTCTGAGCCCGTTCTTTTGGTGGAATCAAACCACCCCTTTATCTATAGTAACTATGGTTGGAATACCGGCCCCCCGTATCCCGACTTATCTAGCCCAAGCATTCCATTAACTTTTCCTTTCGTAAGAATGAAATCTCTTTTTATGCAAGACCATGAGACGAATGAGACTCTAATACAAAATGACCACTTTACGACATCACAAATATCAATCAACGAGCATACAAATAAAATTCAAGTATCCACATAATACTTACATACGCACGGCAATCACACACATATCATACACACATATCCATATAGTCATTTAAGCATATCACATAATTCACTTCATTATCATATTATGCATTTATATAAAACACACATACACACACACAACACACACAAACACACGCACACACATGCATGCAGCCCCCAAACATAATTTAGTTAGCATTAAATTAGCAAACCATGCTCTTAAAGCACCAACATTCCAATCTTTTCATTTATGGGATTTCTCCCCCTTTTATTCATTTAATGAATCAACATTCTTACAGCCTTTTTAACACATTTCAGCTGCAGATTTTTAACCATTAATTCACCTTCCCACAATTAATACACAAGACATAATGATTAGCACACAAGAGTTCTATTTAGGACACATGCACAAGCAATATTTCGAAATAATAGCAAATAGCATCCAAAAATTCTCAAATTTAATTATAGGCTGCATAACTGACTAAATTAACAGATGCAAAAAGAATTTTTCAATTTTCTCAAAAATCGGACTTTTCAAAATTAAAATACTCGGCAAGTAGTGTTGAAGCCAAAAATGATTTTCCCAACAAATATTAATTCTAAACTAAGGCCAAATAGCAAATAATTCAATTCCACTTTCTCCTACTGAGATTTTAAAGATGAAAACATTTTTCTTGCCGAAATTTTTAAGAAATTGCAGATTAGTCCTAAAGATTCATAGATCTACACATGCAACCCCAAAAATCTTGAAAACTCATTTTCTTTTTTTCCAAAATTCCCAAAATTCGAAATATTAAATCTCTCAACACAAAATACTTAGATTCACAGATTAAAACATGGATTAAACATGCAATAACACAAATATCAAGATTAGCAGAAAATTTCGGATTTTACACAAAAAGCCCTAATTTTCGAAAAGTGAGGAAATCTTTTAGGTAGTTTCAAAAATCCTTTTTAATACTATGATACCCTTCGATTGCAGCAAGAAATTCGAGATTTCTTACCTATCAAGAGTGTTTGGCCGAAGAAAGAAAAAACCTTCAAAAGAAAAGAGGGTTTTTAGAGAGAGAAAGGAGGATGAAGAAAATGAAGAACACGAAGATACAATGTTACCTCCTTCAAGTTGTGGCTACAAGATTGAACCAAGCTAATTGAATGGATAAGGTGAGAGCTTTGATATCAAGTTGGGAGGAGTTTAATTCTCCCGTAAGAGGGCAAGTGTTTTTGATGGTGTTCTTGGCATATTCAAGGGTGAAGCTTATATAGGGGATTTGCATTTTGATTTCTCTATTTTTTTCTTGAGGAATTTTGAGGTGTTGGCCGATGGAGGAGGTGGTGCTTCGGTGGTGATGGTGAAGAGAAGACAAGTGTAGGTGTAGGTGTCAAATGATGAAGATAGATGGGTGTCTCTTGAGATTACTTAGCATGCTTGAGTGTAGGATTAGTGTAACTCCTCACTCTTTGCCAAGTGTACAAGCATGCATCTTTTCTAATTTATTTCTTAATTAATAAAATTACTAATTAACTCACACACACACATATCCGAAAACACACACACACATGTATATTTAAATATGTATTTCACTTGTGTAGGTCTAGCATGCATAGGCATATAGCTATATATGTATAAACGTATATGTATATGTGCATGCATGTATTATATAATCTATTATAAAACACTTAGAGGAAAAAATGCCACAAAATCAATTAACTATAACACATAAGTCACATAAATTAATATAATTACCAATAATTGATCTACTTAAGCACATAATTATCGAAATAAAGTTGGCACATAATTATTCAATAAATTCCTAGCACGTAAGGCATATAATCAAATCGGCATATAAGGATTAATAATCTAAGCAAATAAGGCACTTGGAGAAATTAATTTAATAAGGTAAATAAATTCCTAAAAATTCCTACGTGAGAATTTCCGGGTTATGGAAATTTTGGTTAGGGATTAGGGTTTCGAAATGTGGGGTGTTACATAATTTGAACTAAATAACAAGTTCAAACCCAATTTTTTAATTAAATCCTTAATTTAAAACAATATATGATATACATTCTTAATTATTTTTTCATCCCTAAATTACCCTTATAACCTAAATCTTTTAATTTACATATTCATTTACTTTTTTTAATTAAATTTATTTCTATTTATTATTTTTCCCTCATTCTCTCTCTATCCCCTCCCTCTGTCGTCTCTTTCTTTCTCTATTTTCCTCTCCGTCTCTCTCCATCGCAGCTTTCTTTCTCTCTCTGTTTTTTTTTTTTCTCTTTTTCTCTCCCTCTCTGTAACCCTCTGGACTAGTCTTTTGTTTGGAGAAGCAAACGGGGGTGGCGGCGGAGTGGGCGGAACTGAATCTTAAGGCGGCGGCTACGGTGAATCTATGGTGAAGGCGCCAACGAAGTGGGTAGCGGTGGCGCGTCGGACCTATGGTGGCGGCGGTGGATCTGAAGCGGCAATGGAGTGCGTAGCGGAGGCGGCTTCGAGGGTGACGTGGCCCAGCGGCGGCGCTCGGAGTTCGAGAATGGTGTTGGTGGTGCGGTGATTCTGGAGTAGGTGATGGCAGCGTGGGTGGGGTGGGCGGTAACCTTAGAGGCGTGGATGGGGGTGGGTGACCTTTGGTGTCACGAATCTAGGGTTTGGTGGGTGGATCTAGGGTTTGGTGGTATGAATCCAAGATTTTTCGATTTGATGTCTATGGGTTACTATGGGTGTCTGACGGCTAGGGTTTAAAAGGAGAAGCTAGAGTTTCAAAATATGCTATCACAGATGTCTATGGATTACTACGGGTTACTACGGTTACTACGGATTACTGTCTATACATGATTGAGACCGATTTTTTTTTAAATTCATAATTTTCAATATTACGTAGAAAATAATGGAAAAAAATAGATTCCTGGGGTAAATTACAAACACCCCCCTGAGGTATGGTCAAATTACAAAAACCCCCCTCTTGTTTGGATAATTACATCTACCCCCTCAACTATGATTTTTTCTTACACCTCCACCTCTATGGTGCCAAATTCAACATAATCATCTAGATTCCGTGAAATTTGCTCTAGTTTGTACTCATTTTGTGTAAAAATACAGTTTTCGATGTACCAAAAACTGATATATACAAGCTCAAAATCACATATTATGATCATCTTGCTTCATAATGTAGAGTTTGAATGAGATAAAACGGGTACAAAAGTGATAATATTCCATTTAATCTCGAAGATTTCACTAAATTTGAGGAGTTGAGGGGGTGGTTGTAATTATCCAAACAAGAGGGGTGTTTTTGTAATTTGACCATACCTCAGGGGGTGTTTGTAATTTACCCTAGATTCCTAAAATACTGAAAAAATATGAAAATGAATTAAAAAAAAAAAAAGAGTAATGTGTTGTACGTAAAAAAAAATAATAATAAAAAAAATGTTCGATGATGCAAAATGAAAACGTTAAATGCATAATATAAAATGATAAACCCAGTTAAATATTACTTAGTGCAAATTTCATATTTTGTGTGTGGAGGGCATTTTTGGAATAAAATTTATAAAGGATGTGAAGCAAATGTTTAGTTAGACTTGTCATAATAAGCTTTGTCACCAGGGACCAATATCCTAAGATCCCTAAAAAAATAGGCTTGCATATATCTGCAGCCTTAATTAAATTGTCCGTCCACTTGTCGTGAGATTAAAAAGGTTTCACAGAATAAAATTAAGATTTGTGCAGTATTTAGGCAAAATTAGGAGCAAAGCTTTTGTTGATGCACCACCATCTTTCCGATTCCACTTGGCGCGCAAAAGCTGGGTTCTTTTCACAGTATCCTCCAAAACTCAGTCACTCAGTCGATTCAACTTGGCCGCCGGCGAACGATCTCTCCCGCCTCTTACAGGGCCGCATCCCACGCGCTCACCTCCTCCAACTCCACGCTCGCATTTTCCACCTCAATGAGCAATCTGATTGCCACTCGTCTCATTCGAATTTCGCCGTAAATCTCGCATCTGCGTTGATAGATATGTACTCGAAATGCGGGAATTTGGATGCTGCGAGAGAAGTTTTCGCCGAGAACTTTCCTCGGTGCCTTATCTGCGTGTAGTCACTCGGGGCTATTAGATAAAGGGTGTGAAATTTTCGACGAAATGAATCGAAAAGATTCTCTAATTTCGCCCAAGTTGGAGCATTATTCGTGCTATATCGATCTTTTAGCTCGGTCGGGTTATATATGCAGCGAATTAATATTCTACTTAACAAAATCAGGACATCCACCACAATATAAAGCCAGAACAAGTTCAGCTTGTTCGCCGCGATTACACTGCAAATGAGGGCTGGGAAACGTTTCTTTCGTATGAAGACACACACCAGGTGTGTTTTTTTACATACTTATTTCTTCCTCCACTTATTACCTCTGCCTTTTGCACTGATGTAGTCAAAGAGAACTGCGAATTAAACTCATGGAAATAAATAAAATCATTGAATGGGGTGGCATATTAGACTTGACCTCCGTTTATAAGTGATTTCATTTGTTATATTTTTTATGTGCTCTACTTCGTTTACAGGACATATTTGTTTAGCGCTCTAATCGAATTGTTGGATGAATATATTTAGATTTATATATGAAATGAACATATAATTATTTCATGATTTTTGCTTGGGCTAAATTTTATTTTCATCATTGTGCTTTGGGGCGGGATCACTTTACCATGTTCTACTCGATCATATCGATTTACCCTTGAATTTGTAAAATTGTTCGAATGTGGCTCCGACTTTAGTTTACGGCTTTCAACCGGAACACTGAAAGTGTTTGGTCAAGCTGTAGAAATTACCAAATGCCCGCCCGTCTCCTATTTCAATTATCTTTCATTCGGCCCCACTCAACTCATTCCCCTCTGTCATCAAATCCCCAAAGTCGAAGCCTTAGCCCTAACAAAAACACTCATCAATTTGATTTTTGTTACTCAAAAAAAAAAAAGAAAAAAATAAATTCGATTTTTGTTCCTGCGTAATTTAGAGTTACAATGCTGGTGCTCAACGTGGCTATTTTCCTGTCGATTTTGTCATGCCATTAACCTTTTTAATTAACTTGGATGGAAAAACACACACACACACACACGTGCATGGCACATGATGGTGATTTCACCCAGTTAAAATAATATGTTTGCCCTAATTACACATTCATTCATTCCCTTATTTTTTCAGAAATTATTGGTAGTTTCAAGATATCTTATATATATATATATATATATATATATATATATATATATATATATATATATATATATATATATATAGAAATTAAACAATAAAACAGATGCATCAAGAAAAAAACAAATTCTTGATTAATTTCAAACATAATTGCTTACAGTAGAGACCGGAAATAATGGTCGGAAAAAAATATCAAGCTGCATTGAATAATTGATCCGAATCGAAAATTAAGAACTAGAACTAATTTCTCCTAACTACATCCGAAATCCTTCAACGTAATGTCATCGATATCGATATCGAAATCGAACTCTATATTATCCAAATCAATCTTCTGCATCTTGGAAAACGCATCACGATCTTCTTCGATTCCTTCGTCTTCTGCTAATCTTCGGCTGCTTCTTTGTCTTTTCCTTTTAGTTTTCCTTTGGAAATATCCTAGTGATTCTACAAATTGCGTAATCTTTAAACTTCAACTCAAAATTCAAACAAACCCCGGCCAATGAAAACTCGTGCATAATCCAGTGACCGTGTTCTTCTTCTTCTTCGCCGCTCCGGCCTTTAGGTTTATTCTTGTAAAAAGTGAACATCTTGGACAAGCCGATTAAATTTCCCGATGACTCATCGTAAATTTCTTTGCCACTCGTTTGTCCCTTCCAAGTACCCGATTTTGTTCTTCTGGCGATACGAGTCTTACCATTAACTCGTAATAACTTGGTAAGAACGTACGTGACATGCTTGAATTTCGTTTCGGAATGAAAATCTTCCCAATGAACGTCTTGAAGAACTTCCCATGGATCTGCTTTTTCGCCGTAAATCTCTTTTTCCAAAATCCAATTCCATGGCAGTGGAATCCCCATTGATACTTTCAACAGGAAGCAATGTTAATCTGTATGTTAATCTGTTGATTATCAGATTAGAAGAGGATGATAGCAGAGGAACGAAGGAGTTGGAGAGAAGAGGGAAATTGTTATTCATCCAACAGAAATATAAAATGTTACCGTTACAAGATAGATGAATTGAGTATTTATACCCAATCACATAAAAGCGTGTTTGTAACTAAAAGCAAGAAGTGCTATTTGTAAAATAACAACTTCTATATGAAAGTAAAACTATACCTACGTTTATCAATCTAAGATATATTGACATATATATATATATATATATTTACACCCCCCCCCTCAAGATGGAGAGTAAACATCCTTAACTCCCATCTTGACCAGAAGATAGTTGAAACTTGAAGAAGGTAAAGCCTTGGTGAACAAATCGGCCAATTGATCTTTGCTTGAAACTGGCATGAGTTTTAAAATGCCAGACACAACTCTTTGTCTCACAAAATGGCAGTCAATTTCGATGTGCTTAGTCCTTTCATGAAATGTTGGATTGGAAGCAATGTGCACAGCAGCAAGATTATCACAGAACAGAAGAGATGACTTGATAGGTATGTGGAAATCCTGAAGAAGTTGAAGAATCCAGATGAGCTCACTGGAAGTCATGGATAAAGCCCTGTACTCAGCTTCTGCAGAACTCTTGGACACAGTAGCTTGCTTCTTTGCTTTCCAAGATATGAGAGAATCACCAATGAAGACACAAAATCCTGTGGTGGACTTCCTAGTGTCTGGACATGAGCCCCAATCTGCATCTGCAAAAGCTTTAACAGTGAGAGAGGACTTTGCAGAATAAAAAATGCCCTTACCAGGAGAAGACTTGAGATATCTCAAGATGTGATGAATGGCATGAAGATGAGGCACCCTAGGCTTTGAAACATATTGACTGAGCTTATGCACAGCATAAGTAATATCTGGCCTTGTAATGGTGAGATAAATAAGCCTACCAACCAGTCTTCTATACTCAGATCCATCCTCAAGCAGATCACCATCTTCATTATTGAGCTGTGCTTTGGGATCCATGGGCAGCAAAGCAGGCTTACAGCCCAAATAACCAGCATCCTCCAATAGCTTAAGAACATACTGCCTTTGAGAGAGAGCAATGCCAGTAGAATTCCTAGCTATCTCAATACCAAGAAAAAACTTTAGCTTTCCCAAATCCTTAAGTTTGAAAAATGAGTGCAGCTCATTTTTAACTATCTGTATCTCAGTGGAAGAAGGCCCTGCAATAATCATATCATCCACATACACAATTAAAGCAATAAACTGAGAAGAAGAACCTCTAGTAAACAAAGAATGATCAGATGGAGACTGAGAAAACCCAATAGAAGTTACTGCCTCAGTGAACTTTTGATTCCACTGCCTTGAAGCCTGTTTTAAACCATACAAAGACTTGTGCAACTTGCAAACCATTCTAGTATTAGACAAAGCAACAGAAGAATGCTTATAGCCTGGAGGAATATCCATAAAAACTTCTTCCTTAAGATCCCCATTCAAAAAAGCATTATTTACATCCAATTGGTGAAGCTCCCAATTATGAATGGCAGCTAAAGCCAAAAGAATTTTAACAGTGACTAACTTAGCAACAGGTGAAAAAGTATCAATAAAATCTACCCCTTCTTGTTGAGTAAAACCTCTAGCAACTAGTCTTGCCTTATATCTATCTACAGAGCCATCTTGCTTCCTTTTAATCTTATACACCCATTTACAACTTACAGTGTGTTTATGAGCAGGTAATGGCTCTATAGTCCAAGTATGATTAGCTTCCAATGCTTGAAGCTCAGCATCCATGGCTTGGATCCACAAAGGATTCTTCACAGCTTGTTTATAAGTGGATGGTTCAGTGTCAGCTGAAACATTCATGATATAAGCAAAATGATCTGCAGAAAGCTTATTATAAGCTACATGACTAGAAATAGGATAAAGTGAAGTAAAACCAATAGAAGAATTGCACTGAAAATCAGCCAAATAGGCAGGGGGCTTAGTGGCTCTGGAAGACTTTCTAGTCTGAGGAGGAGCTGAACCATTAACCTGTGGAGTAACAGAACTAGGAAGATAATCAACATCAAGAGCAGAGTCAGCAGATTCAGTAGAAATAGGCACAACAGAAGGTGGAACAGAATAATCAGGAGCTAAATACTTTTCAAAATTCATATTTTGATCCCCAAAAGGAAAAATGTGTTCATGAAAAACAACATCCCTAGAAATAATGACTTGATGAGATTGCAAATCATACAGCTTGTATCCCTTGATGCCAACAGGATACCCCAATAAAACACAAGGTATAGCTCTAGGCTGAAATTCTGACCTCTGAGCTGGTAAGGATGAAGCAAACACTAAACATCCAAAAACCCTGAGAGAATGATAATCAAACATCTTACCAGGATACAGCAGCTCAAAAGGAGAGACATTACCAAGCTTAGCTGCAGGAGTTCGATTGATCAAGAAGACTGCAGTAGAAATACACTCATTCCAAAAAGTGATAGGCATATGAGATTGAAACAGTAAAGATCTGGCAACATTAAGAATGTGTTGATGCTTTCTCTCAACTACAGCATTCTGTTGAGGTGTATAAACACAAGAAAACTGATGAAGAACACCAAGTTTAGCAAAAAGCTGAGTAAATTGCAGCTCATGGGCATTATCA
Source organism: Erythranthe guttata (assembly GCF_056151865.1). Taxonomy (NCBI): domain Eukaryota; kingdom Viridiplantae; phylum Streptophyta; class Magnoliopsida; order Lamiales; family Phrymaceae; genus Erythranthe; species Erythranthe guttata. The sequence continues at coordinate 11,660,635 of NC_142541.1, forward strand.
GACCTGAACACCTTAATTGGACAATTAAATTGAGTCTTAATCATATGGAAAAAAGAAGGAATGACAGTTAAAACATCAGATTTGGATTTAAGAAAATGAACCCAAGTAAACCTAGAATAATCATCAACAAGAGTAACAAAATACTTGTAACCATTGTGAGACTCAACTCTGTAAGGCCCCCAAATATCACAATGAATAAGATCAAACATATGTGAAGAAACAGTAGAACTAATAGGAAATTTTAAACGTTTTTGTTTTGCCATAGGACAAATATAACAACAAGAATTGTTCTTAGGCTTATCTATGCCTAAAGAAAACTTAGTAGACAAATGATCTAGCTTCAACTGAGGGATATGCCCAAGTCTATTGTGCCAAACATTGGTAGAAACTTTATTACAAAAAACATCAATAGAGCCAATGTGAGGCTGAAGCACATATAAACCATCAATTTTGCTACCCTTGCCAATCTTCTTCAAGAACTTGTCCTGAATAAGAAAGGAATTAGAATCAAAAATAACTGTGTGAGGTAAATTGTCAAGCAAAGCACTGACAGAGATTAAATTAAACTTAAAAGAAGGAACATAAAAAACATTTTTCAAGATCAGATCATCTGACAAACATACATCTCCCATATATTCAACAACAACCAAGGAACAGTCTGGTAATATGACTCTAGCAAAATTGACTTTATGAAGAGAAGAAAATAGAGTTTTATCATTACAAATATGGCGAGAAGCCCCAGAATCAATTATCCAATAATGAGGTTTAAATGATGCATGAAGAGAAGCTGCTAAGCATATACCTGACACACAAGAAATGTGTGCAGCTTCAACCTCATCACCTTGAGACTGCTGAGCAGGAACCTGTTTCTTGGCAGCCATTTGATTTGAAAAGTATGCCATCAATTGCTGGCATTGAGATGCAGACAAGTTAGCCAAAACGGGATCAGAAGAAACAAGAGGAGATTGAGAAGTACTCCCTGAAGATGTATAATCAAGAGGAGACTCCATGGCAGAGACTTGATTAACAGAAAATCTGCTTTGAGGCAAAGAGGAATATCTTGGTTTAGCTTTATAACCGGGCGGATATCCATGTAATTTGTAACACTTATCAATTGTATGCCCATAAATGCTGCAGTGAGTACAGAAGCCCCTTTCCTTCCTCTTAGGTGCAGAGTTAAAGTTGGCATGATTATGCACAGATCTCTGTGTATTTTGATCACCACGAATTGAAAAAGCTAGTGAATTCTGCACCTCATTATGTGAAGAATGAATAGACCTCTGCCTCTCTTCTTGAGAAACAAGAGCAAAAACCTTGTTGATAGGAGGCAGTGGATCCATGAGAAGAATTTGACCACGTGTGGAAGTCAAAGACTCATTCAACCCCATGAGAAAAGCCATCACATGTTCTAGGTTGTAATGTTCATTAAGCTTCTGAACACCACCACACGTGCAGGCTCCACAAGTACAAGATGGCCGAAAATTGGACAATTCATCCCAAATAGCCTTCAATTTTGTAAAATACACATTGACAGACTGCGTATCTTGAGTAAGATTAGTCAATTCCCGACGTAATTGGAAAATGCGCGGACCATTAGTTTGTGAAAATCTGGTATTTAGATCCTTCCACATCTCGTGAGCGGAATCAGAATACATGATGCTGGCCTGAATATCTTTGGACACAGCATTCAAAATCCACGAGATAACAATACTGTTATTTCGAACCCAGGCATTGTGAAGAACCGCTTCTTCCCTACTCGGTTCAACGATTGTACCATTGATGAACCCTAACTTGTTCTTCACCGTGAGTGAAATCTGCATCGCGCGACTCCAAGAGGCAAAGTTATCTTCAGAGAGTAGCTGCGAAACGAGAACTAACCCTGGACCATCAGACGGATGCAGATAGAACGGACTGGAAACATCATCAACTCGCCGATTTGCCGCCATGGTTGGGAGAAATCAAAACTCAGAAATGACCGAATGGATGAACAATTGAAGAAATTGATCGCGATCTGATCAATTAATGAACATGCGGAAGCGAAAAAAAACAAAAAAAACCTAAACTGATACCATGTTAATCTGTATGTTAATCTGTTGATTATCAGATTAGAAGAGGATGATAGCAGAGGAACGAAGGAGTTGGAGAGAAGAGGGAAATTGTTATTCATCCAACAGAAATATAAAATGTTACCGTTACAAGATAGATGAATTGAGTATTTATACCCAATCACATAAAAGCGTGTTTGTAACTAAAAGCAAGAAGTGCTATTTGTAAAATAACAACTTCTATATGAAAGTAAAACTATACCTACGTTTATCAATCTAAGATATATTGACATATATATATATATATATATATATATATATATATATATATATATATATATATATATATTTACAAGCAATTAATCAGCTCTTCGTCCGACGGTACAAACCCAGGAGCAATACTCATTCTTCTCTCTCGTTCTTAATTCTCTCTCTTTCTCTCACTCGTTCTTCTCTCTCTTTCTGTCTCCTTTTTATCTTTCTCTCTCTCGTATTTGGTTTATTTATACAGGAACGGAATATATATATATATATATATATATATATATATATATATATATATATATATATATATATATATATATATATATATATATATATATATATATTGTTTTATGTTAATAAACATCTCCTTCAACACGGTAATGCAGCATCAATAGGACTCTCCCTCTTAGTATTTTTTTTCTGTAACGTATATTTAATATAGGGCGAATGGAAAAAGGCCCATCACATGGGACTTAAATGCATTTTGGTCCAAAAAAAAAAACAGTCTCTCAATTAAACTCATCCCCATATCTTTAGTCTAAAATACCCTCCATAATATAATTCTTATCAATTCCACCCATTATGCTCTTACTTCCTTAATATTACACATTGACCCCGGATTTAAACAAATATATCACATTAACCCCCAAAAAAAAAAAATTCAGAAAATATTTTTTTTTCAGAATTTTTTTTTCCGGCCAGATTCCGGCGTTGAATTATTTTTTTCTTTTTTTTTTTTTGAAAAACTTTTTTTTTTTCCTGAAATTTTTTTCCGGCCGGTCAACCACCGTTGACCGCCGGTCTCCGGCGTTGAACTTTTTTTTTTGAATTTTTTTTTCTTAGAAAAAATATATTTTAATGGGTAAATTACAAACACCCCCCTGAGGTATGGTCAAATTACAAAAACACCCCTCTTGTTTGGATAATTACAACCACCCCCCTCAACTCCTCAAATTTAGTGGAATCTTCGAGATTATATGGAATATTATCACTTTTGTACCCGTTTTATCCCATTCAAACTCTATATTATGAAGCAAGATGATCATAATATGTGATTTTTAGCTTGTATATATCAGTTTGTGCTGCATCGGAAACTGTATTTTTTACACAAAACGAGTACAAACTAGAGAACATTTCACGGAATCTAGATGACTATGTTGAATTCGGCACCATAAAGGTGGAGGTCTAAGAAAAAATCATAGTTGAGGGGGGTAGATGTAATTATCCAAACAAGAGGGGGGTTTTTGTAATTTGACCATACCTCAGGGGGGTGTTTGTAATTTACCCTAAATTATAATTTGACCATACCTCAGGGGGGTGTTTGTAAATATTTTAATTAATATTACTGTCTTGGCTACTAAATTACTGTCTCAGATAGTAATATTAGTGTTTGGGATAGTAATATTATGAATATTATTTTCCCGAACAGTAATATTATTAATATTATTGTCTAAGACAGTTAAATTACTGTTGGAGACAGTAATTTAGCAGCCAAATGCAGTAATATTAATTAAAATATTTTTTTTAAGAAAAAAAAAAGTCAATTAACAGTTAAATTACCGTCTCTGACAGTTAAATAACTGCTGGAGACAGTAATTTGGCAACGAATACAGTAATATTAATTAAATTATTTTTTTATGAATAAAAAAGTCAATTAACAGTTAAATTATTGTCTCTGACAGTTAAATAATTACTGGAGACAGTAATTTAGCAATGAATACAGTAATATGAATTAAAAATAGTTTTTTTAAGAATAAAAAAGTCAATTAACAGTTAAATTACTGTTTTCGACAGTTAAATAAGTGCTGGAGACAGTAATTTAGCAACGAATATAGTAATATTAATTAAAATATTTTTGAAGAAAAAAAAAAGTCAATTAGCTGTTAAATTACTGTCTCCGATAGTTAAATAACTGTCGGAGACAGTAATTTAGCAGCCAAGACAGTAATATTAATTAAAAAGTTTTTTTTAAGAAAAACAAAATTATTAAAAAAAAAAAAAAGCCAACGCTGGAGACCCGGCGCGGTCAACGGCAGTTCGGAAAAAAATTTCAGGAGAAAAAAAGTTTTTCAAAAAAAAAAAAAAGTCAACGCCGATCAACGGCGGCGACCGGCGGTCTACGGTGGTGGCGGGTTAAAATTGGGGTCAAAATTGAAATTAATGTTAAAATTGGTTAATTGATGAAATTGGGCTAAATTGGGGTGTAAATCATGAAATTGGAGTTGAATTGGGTTTCAATGAATTAGGGGTAATATTGGTATATATAAAAGGATTTTCCTTATTTGCAAATAAGTTTGAATGGGCTGGATTTATTTGAAAGACAAAAAAGTTGGATGTCCCTCTTTTAATTAAGTGCCCTTGTCATGGGTCTATTTGTCATTTACGCTTTAATATATATATATATATATATATATATATATATATATATATATATATATATATATATATATATATATATATATATATTTTTAAATTATTGTTTTACACTTTTTACAATATTTGTTTGACAGAGAGCGAAAATAATGGTTAATGTTATAAATTATGATATATATTATGATATATATATATATATATATATATATATATATATATATATATATATATATATATATATATATATATATATATATATATATATATATATATATATATATATATATGCTCCATTTTCATCCTTAACAATATTTAACCTCAATTTGACCCAAAATTTCACAAATTATTCAATTTGTTTACAGCATTACGCTGACTTGTCAACAAATCAAAAAAAAATAAAAGAAAATAACAAATTTTTTTTTGAAAAAAAAATGTTTTTGAAAAAAAAAGTCAAAATTGGGACAAAATTGATTAAATTGGGGTTACAATTAAGAATTGGGTATAAAGGGTTGGGGGTAATATTGGCATATACATGAATGTTTCTTTTATTTATAATAAACTAGTAACCATGCACGTGCGTTGCATGGGAACCACTACAAAAGAGAAGAAAATAATTATTTTATTTAAAATTGTATATATGTAATATAAGATTCATCTATACTAGTTATAAAAGTATGAATCTTAGGTGGTTTCTTCCATTTTTTGTATTGACAAAAATATCCTTTGAATAAGTATGATTTGAAGAACAGTTAAGTAATATAAGATGAGAATAATTAATTCATACATAATTAATCGAAAATATATCAAGTTTAAATATGATAATTTAATGTGCATAGCAAAACATATTTTTTTACCTACATGACCTTTCATATGTTTGGTCTACTTCTTTTTTTCATAAGGAATAAGTCACGTAATTTATACCAAAAGTTTCATAATAGAAGATGGAGTTTCACGTATTTCAATTTGTTTTTTTTTCCACATATTAACGGATTTGATAAGATTTTCAAGAACGAGGATGGGTAATCCATTAGTTACAAATAGGATAATTACGGTTTTCGTCCCCCAAGTTTGCACGTTTTTCACTTTTGGTCCCTTATTTACTAGCGTCAACAAAATACACTCTCATTTTATCAAATGTTAATACATTGGTTCCCTCTGCACGTTTGATCGTCAAGAAGCAACAGTCAACGGTTGAATTAGAGCTTAATTTGTGATTTTTTTGTCAGGAAATTGCAGAAGACCCTGTATTATTTTAAAACTTTTTAAAACCCCTAAAATTTCATCAAACCTCAGTTTCACCAATAAACCGATTTTAAACAGGTCCGTCCGTCTATTTGACCGTCAAGAAGCAACGGTCAACAATTGAATTAGGGTTGGATTTGGGAATTTCGTGTGAGGAAATTGCAATAAGACCCCTCTATTATTCTAAACTTTCTAAAAACCCCTAAAATTTCATTATGTCTAATTTAACTCCAATTTTACCAATTGACCAATTTTTTACCACCGTTGATTTTTTTTTTTGAATTTTTTTTTCCGATGTTGACTTTATTTTTAACTAGGTTGACTTTTTTCGATTTATTTCCTTTTTTGCTGCCATCGGCCGATGTAAATTCCATGTTAATTGCGTTGACTTTTTTTTTGTTTTTTATTTGAATTGTTGAGTAGCGGAAAAAATATAATAAAAAAAAAATCAAACCAATAATGTCAGGAAAAATAATATCATTAATAAAGGCAAAATAATATCATTAAAAAAGTCAAAATAAAATAAAAAGGAAAATATCAACGCCACGAAACGATGGGAACAAATTTAAGAAGGAAAAAAATATCAACGCCCGGTGTTTGTAAGAATTCATGCGTAGGCGGTTCCAAGAAGAAAAAAAATGAGAGGAAAAACTAGGGATTTGTATGAATTATTTTAAATTGTATTTTGGTCCAAAAATTTTAGATTAAAACTTTGTTAGAAGTTTGAAATTTTTAATAATACGATATTAATATAGTAGCATTATTGTGTTATACAGTAATAATACTGTGTTGATCGGAAAAAAAAAAACCAACGAAAAAAGTAAAACAAAAATCAAGAAAAAGAAAATGTGAATGTTGTTAATCGGCAACCCAATGTCGATGAACGACAACAAAAAAAAATTATTCAAAAAAAACAAGTTAACGCCGAAAATAAAAGTAAAAAATCAAAGGCGGTCAACAGTGGCAGTTGTAAAAATCGGTGTCATTACCGGTGTCGGTCCACACATTCACTAAATCCCGGTTTATGAAGAAGCTTCTGGACTTCCATTTGCACCGTCCATATTGGGTAGCCAATCTTGTCCGTCCCTCACGTCCCTTAAATAATTTATCCTATACATAATTTGACTTCAGTTGCTCTGTACTTCTTCTCCATGTACCATCCGTTCTTCTGCTTTCTCTCTTCTTGTCTTCTTTAGGAAATTTTAGAGTCAAACGCCACCAACTATGGTAGACTTTGACTATAAGACGGTTTATTCGCCGATGACCGTTGTATCTCAGGGTATAAATGCCTTTTGTAGAGACGGAGAGAGGGTAACATATAAATTCATGCTTTTCCTTCATTTTTAGTCTTCATTCTTCTATGGGTGAGAGATATTGTCTTAATTAGTGATGGGTAAAACGAGAGTTCTGAGTGTGCTCGAGAGAATTTTTTTTAAGTTTTGGACTGGTGAGTTAGATTTCGAGTTTCTGGGTTGCTTCGAGGGTTTTATAACTTTATGGGTTGAGTGTGGTGAATTAAGTTTCAAGCTGAGTGCTTGACACCAATTGGAGTCACCGTCAATTGAATTTCTAGACGTGAATTCGATAATTGTGGATTGAGCCGTTGATGTCCTAATACAACTCCATGTCTAGGAGTTATTAGTGTTTCGAACGAGTACCTAACAAGTTTTGGTTTCAGTTTTCGTTCGATTTCAATTTCAAATTTTGGATATGGTCGAAAAATGAAGGCTAAAGAAATTTATTATTAACAAAACACAAATACAAATAAAGTGTTAATTGATCAGCAAATAAAGTATGAATATAATTAAGTATTTCATTATTAAATAAAATTAGACTTTATATACACCGTATTAACAAAAATTAACAATGTAACAAGATATTTCTACATTCCATAAATTTAATGATATTATTTTGGTAAAATAGAGTAAGCACGATACATAACTAAGAAATACATAGAAAAAATCACACGACACGTGCAAAGCACGTGCACTTGCCTAGTATGTTCAAAATCACGAATGGCTAATTTTGCAAAATTTCGCAAATGAAAAAAAAAAAACAATGTTTAAGAAGAAAATAAACTCACCTCTGCACAAATTACGTTTCAATCATTGTAAGATAAAGAAAGAAAAAAAAGACACCTCAAATTTTGATCGAAAAATGTATACCACACACAATTTAAAAGATTTATAACAAATTGTCTATTGGTCTAAAAATTGTAAAACAATTACAATATATAATATTAATAATTTTAATTTTAAATCATAGAAGAATTAATTAAATTTGATAAGTAATTTTTTATTAGACAAAACAATATACAATACAAAATAAATCTTAAACTAATTCTAACAAACTCTACGTTAAGTTGGAGTTAATCCGATAATCTAAGGGATGGTACAATTTTTTTAATTTTTGGATACAACACACACAAAAAAAAATAATAAGATTGTACTTGAATTCAACTGAACAATAGTTTCAGTTTATACTTGGCCTACATTTTATTATGATCACTGTCAGTGCATGCTCAGTATGTAAAATCAGTACTTGCTAATTGTAAATATAAGATTTTAATTAAAGTTATCAATAAGATCACAACAGAGAAAGAGATCTAGAGAGAGATATTGCCATTGGTTATTTTTATTAGAAAATGTTAAAAAAATTAATTACTTATTCCAAAAATTTTGACCTCTCAGTAAAATGTCAATGTTCGTCATCAATGCCCCAAAAAAGTTCTCGTAACTGATCCAGTATTTGGAACTGAGCACACTGAATGTTAACAACAGTCTCGTGATTGGTTAAGGTCTTGGAAAATTTGAAAAAACTCTTTATATTGATGGTCCAATAAAACATACGTGAAAAAGAAAAAATTAAAAGTTAGGGGACGTAATTTTAAAGATAGTTGAAAATTCAATAAAAATTCCGTAAAAACAAGCAACACAAAGTGTCGAAAGTAATGCTACTATATGTCACGGTTGTTTTAAAAACATTAAAAACAAAGTTCTCCCCATTTTGTTTTACCTCGTATGAAGGAAAACGTAAAATTAATGTTCGCTAACAATATTATTTCGAGTAAAGTGCAAGAGACAGATTTACGAACTAAAGCTGCAATTTTGTTAACAAAAACAACAAACAAAATTTCGCAAAGCACAAGAAATTTTTGTATAATTCCAAAAACCAGCTAAAGGTTTTCCGGAAAAGAGCGAAATAACGCAAACAACTAAACAAAATTTTGAGGAGCAGAGATATTTTTATTGTAAAAGAATACGATAAAATCATGTTTATGCCAAAGATTTTTTCGGAAAAGAGCAAAGTAGCTATTCGCCAAAACTTCTATATTTTTATCTTAGGTAATGAAGTAAAAAAACAACGAACTTGACAGAAGTTTGAACACTTAGTCAAAACACAAGCAAAAAGATTGCTTACGCTAACTAACCGAAATCAATATAAGTATTTGCAGAGCTTCAAGATTTTCTCGTATTTTTCCGTACTATGACATGCACCAAGGATTTTTGGAAAAAACAGGCTGCATTTTAAAAAACACAGAAACTTGAGCAACACATCAAAGAAAAGAAGTTCATATTATTACATACTTGCAAAAAAATATTTTTTAGAAAATAAAGATTTTTATTTTTTTCATACTAACAAATATCCCTCATGTTATAGGGTTAGGAAAACTGGTTCCCATAATTACACTGCAGTTCAATTGTAAAGAAATACTGAACATATCCATTAATCTAACATAGCAAATTTGCAAAAAGTACAACCATTAGATGCAGAAACTGAAATACTAGACGTAACCCATTTGTAAAAACAAACAAATAAACATGAGAAAAAAAAAAAAAGATGATCTTACTTTAGTTGGTGGGAAGAAAACAGTGTGATCATAAACTGCATAACCCCGAAATTATCTTTGAAAACCAAATCAATTTTACAAAATTTTCCTAATCAAATTCAGAATTTGGCGGTGATCTCTAGGGGTTCGTCCAGAAGAGCAACCATCACCGCAATTAAAATCAACTTCTGGAAATGAAGACATATGGTTCACACGTGGGGAGTCATTGTGAAAGAAAATTATGCATGTGTTAAAAGAATTTCAAATTTTAAATTAAAAATTTACTAATTGACAAAATTGTCCCTAGGTTTAGGTCTAGGTTTTAGTTCAAAATATCTTCTTTTTATACATAAGATAAGATATCAAAGGGATGGGCTTATTGGTGAAAGGGATATAGCCCCTAAACCTAGAATAATAAAGATGTTTGGTTGGGGATTTATGCACAAAAACCCACATATAGAACCGGAGTAGTAGATGATATATTAGGAATTCTCTCCTTGTGAGTGGCGAGTTTTTCTTTTTCGTTTCTTCTGCCTTTGTTTCATTTATTTTTCTATTCAGAACCCTAACCCTATACCTTTTGAGACTGCTCATCTATTATCCCAGGACAGTGGTTGACGACGCGACCTCTGAATCTGCTTTCCATGCTAGATCAGGATGTCCATGGCTTATCAATAAAAACGCTCTTCTTTTTCAAGATCTGAATGTAGAATCAGACCCAACCTTGGTTGATATATCATCTGATGCTTATTGTGGTTCATCTATACAGTCTCCCTGTAGCTAAACGTACCCCACATGTGGCAACCAAATTGGAAGTAAAATCGGGGAACTTATGGACATCCTGAATCCGAAGCAATTGGAGCTATCCCTCTACGTGAGAGTCAAAGTCAGGATCGATGTGAATAAAAGTCTTAAGCGGGGAATGAATCTACATAATCCGGATGGAACCAAAACATGGATTGCATTCGCATACGAAAGACTGTCTAGATAGATATGAGGAAGGCTTTGTTGACCCCGGTGAATATCTCCCATATGGGATATGGTTGAGGGCGTCAAATCGGACCGTTGGAGATATTCCTGGATCACCGTTGCAGATGTTGAACAAAAACAATGTTACAGGGACAACTCCATCACCTAGAAACACACGTCGGGGTGTCAGCTCATTTGACTTTGCTACATAGAAGGAGAATCTCGCCATCCAGGAAAACTATCTTATGGAGACATACCATCATAATAGCAAATGGCGAGTGATGGGACTTTACAGTTTTCTAGAGAAAGAGCGGAGACATATGTCGTGGGATCTTTTGCGCAACCTGGGGAATCACTACAATCTTCCATGGATCGTGGGGGAGATTTTAACGAAATTCTTAGCAATAATGAAAAGAAGGTAGGACTTCCTAGGCAACCATTACATATAGTGAATTTTCGGGAGGGGTTAGAGCATTGTGGTCTGCTCGACATGGGATTTGAGGGCTCCCCGTTCATGTGGTCCAATAATCGGAGCTCCCCAAATACAGTGTGATGTAAACTAGACAATGCTTGTTCGAATAATGATTGGATCAGGTGTTCTCCTAATGCGCGAATCTTACATCTCGGTTACCCAGGATCTGACCACGTACCGACCCAACTTGTCCTAAACGCATCTACTGAAGGACTGAATACGAGGAAAAAAAGACCCTTCAGGTTTGAAGCTACATGGCTTCGCAGGGAAGACTGCGAAGAAGTGATCCAACAACAATGGTCCCATACCTCTCTGGCTGATCCTATAGAAACTATGCTTAAGAAAAATGATAGTTGTCGCCTGGCTCTAATCCAATGGCAAAAAAATAAGGTCAAACAGCCTCAAAATATTATTTCAGAAACGGCTACAAAGTTTGTCGGAAGCAGAACTTACGGAGGCTTGGAAGGAAGAGATTGGAGTTCGCCGAACAGAACTGAAAAAGGCTATGAAGACAACGACTTGTATTGGCGTCAGCGTAGTAAGGTTCAGTGGATTCAAGAGGGAGACAAAAACACAAGATTTTTCCATGCCAAAGCCACAATTCCGAACCGTACCAATAAAGTGAAAAAAATCAAGGATGTGTGGGGCTATTGGAAAAATAAAGATGCAGACATTGAAAATATCATCTCTGATTACTTTAGCCAAATTTTCAAGTCGCCTAACCCGAGGGATGATGAGATAGAGGAGGTGTTGGAAAATGTGGAGAGCGGAATTTCTGAGACGGCTAGTCAAGTTCTGTCTATTCCATTTATTTCAAACGAGGTAACCCGAGCCATATCCAAAATGGCTCCTCTTAAATCCCCTGGCCCAGACGGTTTACCCGTTATCTTTTATACTAAATATTGGCATATATTGGGATCTGATGTTCTATCTTGTGTTCTTGAATTTCTTAATAATCATAAACTTCCTTCTGCTCTAAACTTCACCTATATTGTTCTAATTCCTAAGGTAAAAAATCTAGAGAAAATTACAGACTATAGACCCGTAAACCTATGTAACGTTATCTATAAACTGGGGTCTAAATTTTTGGCCAATCGGCTTAAATTAGTTCTAAATGATTTGATCTCGCCAACTCAATCTGCTTTTGTACCGAAACGACTCATTTCTGATAATATCCTTGTGGCATTTGAGATCAATCACTTCATCAAGCTGCACTCTAATATTAAAACTAATTATATGGCTATTAAATTGGATATAAGTAAGGCATACGATCGAATTGAATGGCCTTTTCTGAAAAGGATTCTTTCTCGCTTTGGCATTCCTTCTGGTTTTATTGATTTGGTTATGCTTTGTGTCTCTACCGTTTCATTCCCTTTTTGGTTAATGGTTCGCAGTTTGGGTTTGTAAAACCCTCGAGAGGACTTCGACAAGGTGATCCCTTCTCGCCGTACCTGTTTATTTTTTGTGCAGAGGCTCTCATCGCGATGGTTACTAAGGCTACCGAAAGAGGAATTTTTCAGGGAGTTAAAGTTGCTCCAACAGCTCCGATGGTGAAAAGCTTATGTTTTGCCGATCATACCCTCATTTTTGGCCAAGCTACGGAGGACTTTGCCATGGGTTTGAAGGACATTTTGGTAAAGTATGCGCGAGTCTCGGGACAAGAAAGTAACTAAGAGAAGTCAACAATGATGTTCTCCACGCCCACAGCAATGCGGAACGACATACATCAAATTCTTAGCTTTCGGGTGCTGGATAGTCATGACCGATATTTGGGTATGCCGGCCTCAATTGGTAAATCCAATAAGGAGATATTCTCTTATGTCCGAAATCAAGGGTTGGGGAGAAAAACACCTTTCAAAAACTGGCAATGAGGTATTGATTAAAGCGGTCCTCCAAGCTATCCCTTCCTATGTGATGAGATGTTTCCTTCTTCCCATTGGTCTCGTTAGGGAACTGGAGAAAGCTATACGAAGATTTTGGTGGGAAAATGGAAAGAGTAGTGTTATGAATTGGATTTCGTGGACAGAGATGTGCAAGGCAAAGGGGAGAGACCATCTGGGGTTTAGAGATTTACGATCTTTCAACCTTGCTCTATTAACGAAACAAGCATGGAGAATATTGGCTAATCCGGATCTCCTTTTAACAAAAAATTGCTGCCCGTTACTTTCCTCAAGGAAATTTATTCTCTGCTGGAGTTGGGTACTGTCCCTCTGCTACGTGGAGAAGTATTCGGCAAGTTATTCCGATACTAAAGCAGGGCATTAACCGACGAATTGGGAATGGAGTTGACACGTCAATATGGGCAGACCCATGGCTCCGAGAGGGCGGAAACTTCAAGATTATAACAAAATGTCCGATTTTTTCGGCATTTCCAAATAGGGGTGCAGACCTGATTGATGCCGTGACAAATACCTGGGGCATGACTACTCTCAATCGGGTGTTCTGACTAGTAGACATTAACGAATTCTAAAGGTTCCGGTAGGGTCGAGACATGCAAAGGATAGATGGATTTGGCACCGTTCGAAAAATGGCAAGTTTACGGTGAGATCATGCTATCATATGATTCTCGCATCTATATCGTCGACAGGCAATCTGCAAAAAGAATTGGATGGCTCGTCTAGTGGCGAGGGGAACCGTGAGTGGCAAGGTGTTTGGGCACTTCCACTCCCACCGAAAATTTGTACTTTTTTATGGCGTCTCTTTAGCAATATTATTCCTACCAATGCTGAGCTTTTTAGACGAAAGGTTATTACTTCTCCTATGTGCTGCCGCTGCAATAAAGACGTAGAAACTACCACGCATGTCCTGTTTGAATGTCGATGTGCGTAGGAAATCTGGAAGACCCTTTTACTCGACCGCGACTTCAGAGTTGGCTGGCAAATTTGAGGAAGGAGATGAGCGGTGATAATTTTTTTGTTGGCAATAGTTCTAATCTGGAAGATATGGGAACGACGAAATAAGGAAATTAAGGGAGAGAAGGTGATGCAACCTCAAGATCTTGTGGGCTGGTGCAAGGATTACTTGGCTATGTTTCGAAACTCGCAGCTTTGCCGCAATTCCAGAATGGGACATATGCATCCAAGCGAATGGATACCACCTTCACACGGAGTAATCAAAGTCAATTTTGATGCCACCCTACCACGTGGACAAGCTGGATTCTCCGTTGCGGCAGTGGCGAGGAATGATGCAGGTCAGTGTTTATGTTGGAAACTGGAAAAGATGCAGCTGGTGGAGTGCGAAGCGATGACAAAGTTATTTAGGGTGAGTGCCTTCAAGTTATTACAAATTTACGAGATGGAGACAGTGAATCGTCTTCTTTTGGAACATTATTGGAAGACTGTCTTCGACTTGCTCAAGATTTTAATCAGTGTTCATTTAGTTTTATCAAACGTTTAGGAAATAAGTTAGCTCATGCCATATGTTCTTCCTTCTAATTTGGCATCATTAGCCTAATAAAGTCCATTTTCCCGTCCAAAAAAAATATTATACTAATAATTAATATTTTATTTATGCTCTCTCTAGTCTCCGCTACATAATTTTTAATTTAATTTTTAATTTAATCTCATAAATGATACGTGGAGGAAAACAATACGCGATATTTTCCGATTTGATAACATTGCTTCAAAATACTTTAATTAGGCTCCATTCGGAATGCAAGGATTTGAAATACCTCCGATTTCAAATCCACCACAATAACTTCAAAAAATTCGAGTTAAATCCAATGTAAAACGAACCCATCAAAATAAGTTCAATGAATTTATTATTACGATTTCAAATATCCTTCGATCCAAAATGTACAATCCTACTCAGCTGAAAACTCAAACAACATACTGTGCTTATACTTCTCGCCCGGTCGAACGACAACAGAAGGAAAATTTGGTTGGTTTATCGCATTCGGAAATCCCTGTGTCTCCAAACACGCAGCACCGTGCTTTTCATACACAGCGCCACCTTTACCAACAACCCCGTTCACATAGTTGGCGGTGTAAAATTGCACACCGGGAGCATTCGTCCACAAATCAAGAACCCTCTTGCTAATCGGATCCTTCAATTTCGCAGCATGCTTAAGCCCATTCGATTTCTCGTCACCACAATCAAGAACGTAATTATGGTCGTACCCAATTCCAATTTCGTGGATCCGACTTCCGATTTTATTCTCCGTGGTGAAATCGAACGGTGTGCCTTCAACGGGTGTAATCTCGCCCGTTGGGATTGAGTTCTGATCGACGGGTGTGATGTGATTGGCCGAAATCTGAATCGTGTGGTCCAGAATGCTCCCTGAGTTATGGCCCGATAGATTCCAGTATGTGTGTTGTGCTAAGTTGATTGGGGTTGGCTTATTTTCGGGTACGCCTTCCATTTCGAGTGTCAGTGTGGTTTTTGAAGTGAGTGTGTAAGTTGCAGTGAACGAAACCGAGCCCGGATAACCTGCATTGCAATCACGAGTAGTGGTTATATATTAATTTTATTAATTATGAATTTCTGCGTGCGTGTTATTATATTATATCAATACCTTCTTCTCCGTCGCGACTGTGATATTTGAAGGTAATCGACGGGTTATCGCCCTGGTTGTATTCAGCAACTTCCCAAATGACCTTGTCGAAGCCCTTGTGCCCACCTTTGGAGGATGAAATAAAACTATTAAGTTATACAAAAGATAAAACATTTACGAGTATACTTAACTTAGTAATAAAGGTCGATTTGCCAAAACATTAAATTAATTATTCTTTTCATCGACCCGAAATAATAATGTGGTTAAGAAGGCGAGAACGAACAAATTTTAACTATACGAGACATGAACTTCAAAACTAGTAGACATATTCTTCCAAAGATTTTTTTGACTCAATGTACGAAATGCACGCACGTTAATCGGTAAGAACTTCAATTTCCGAATCCCTCGACGATTTTTTTTTATTATTGACTTTTGAAACAAGAAAACTACAAGGATACTAATATCTAATATCAAATCAACAGAAATTCAAGAAACATCAAACACCCTAAAAAAAATCAAAGAATAAAGAAATTTGTATTGCCCACATCAAAGTTCAAACATGAATGATCAAACAAATATATGTATATATAATAATTTAGTACATTTTTTCCGAGTCGGGACCGAAATAAATTATTTTCTGAACGGGATTATTAATTTATCGAGGTTATACTGTATAAATATTATTTTAATGAAAAATAATGAGTATAATAATATATATATATATATACCATGGAGACTATTAGGTGGGTTGTTGATAGGCAAAGAGTAGTGAACTCCATCGAGTGAAAACTTCCCATCTTTGACCCGGTTCGCGACCCGACCCACTACGCACCCAAAATATGGAGCATCGCCTTTCTGCACACAATCAAGATTCAATTTTTACATGAGGCAGAACATATATATATATATATGAACTAAAGGCTAAAAAAATCAAATGGGTTATTTAGTTATTGAAAAATAATAATTGGGAATACGATTGGTACTCACCAGATATGGGTCGAGTGTGTCGAATCCAAGAACCACATCCGCCAATTTTCCTTTCAGAAATGCAAATATAAATATTCAATAAAAAAAAATGGGATTTGTTGATGAATTAGATCGATTGTGAAGGGTTTAATTTACCATGTTTGTCTGGTATAAGTAAGGAAGTGATGGTGCATCCGAAATTGGAGAGTTTGAGTTGGATGGTGCCATTGTTGAGTTCGAAAAGCTTCGGCTCTGCCATTTATTTGCTGATCAAGTTTTCTCTCTCTTCCTGTGAATAATTGAATATGATCAAGAAATGTTAAGAGAGAGAGAGAGAGAGAGAGAGAGAGAGAGAACCGGATTCTAGTAGTGGTAGTGCGTAAGCAATGGGGCCCAACAGTATTAACAGATAAGAACGGCATTAGATTTGATAATCTCTCGACTTTTTCATGAGTAAATTACGGCGGATACAAAGGTCAAATCACCCCAAAAAAAATTATGTTTGGATAAGTGCAATTAACTCTCACCCATGGTAGTTAATCTCGCGATATACCAAGATATATATCGTATATGGTATGGTTCTAATCAAAACGATATAACTCGGTTTATATATCGATTATTGATAAATACCATTAAATACCGCGAGATATCGTATTGTATCGTCGTATTACGATACGTTACGATATTTACGATATTAGTCGACAATTAAAAAACATGAAGAAAAAAAAAACGAAAAAAAAAAAGAAAAAACGCAATCAAATTTAGTATTTTAACTTAAAAATATTAAATTTTACATGTTTATAATATTTTTATAATGTAGATATATATTTTTTACTATTTTAATAGTTGGTTAAATATCGTACGATACGATAACAATACGGTACGAGATATTTTTACGATCCGATAACCATGCTCTCTCACCTATAAATATTCGTACACGTTCATCCTTGTGCTGTCAAATTTAGTTAAATCTTCTACATTATATTGAATAATTCTCCAGTTTATAGTTGTTTTACTTCATTCGAGCTACACTCTTTAAAACGAGATGATCATAAGATGTGTCTCTTGGCTTGTAAATAACAGATTGTGGTGCATCTGAAATTGCGTTTTTGCACAAAACGAGTACAAACTAAAGAACATTCCATGGAATCTATAAGATTATGTTGAATTTCACTCCATAAAGGAAGGACGTGTAAGAGAAGATTTATAGTTGATAGACAATTGTAATTATCCAAATATGAGTGATTTTTTTGTAATTTGACCCTATTTTTTCATTTGTTTTTTTTTTTGGGGGGAATTTGAGATAGTCTTTAAAACAATTTAATAAAAATCTATTTATTGAAAATACTAATTAACTTGAATGAGAATCCTGATTTTAATCTGGTAATTTGAGGGGTTATTGATTTGCTTTTGTGTTTAATTTTACGGTCTTTTATTGAATTAATTGATAAAAGAATTTACAAAAACTGACTCTACAACGGGCTACTTTGTCTTCACAAAGTTTGTCTTCATCTAGAAAACTATTTAAATGTCAATGTTAAATGCCAAACTTAGTGAATATGTCCAAACTTGATCTTCCCAAGTTTCTTTCAGTGTGCTCATGAATGAAACAAGCTTTATTTAATAACAAAAAATTTGTACCAGAGATTGTCAAATATAACCGCAGATGGTTATATATTTTTTTTTTTAACCATTTTATAAGATTCAATCACTGTACCGAAAAAAGAGAAGAGAAGAAGAAAGGGACAAAACCCGAGGTGCGAAGCGAACGATGATTCCGCTCTCGAACTATGGTTAAGCTTTGCCAGCAGAGCCAAAGAGAAGCATCTTCTCGGAAACCACGGCTTTCATGGCTTCCTTTGAAGATTCCATAACATGAACCAAATCTTTGCCGATGCTCGTTAAAGATTCCATGTAAGCCTTACGTACTTCAGTGTTCACATTGAATTTCCTCACTCCCAACTTTATACATTCCTGTTTTTTTTTTATATATATAAATTTCGGTGGAGCGTAATAAAAAGTGTTCTACACAAGAATTGATTTTAAGAAATTAATTATTTTACCTTGATAATATCCTCTCCCAATCCAGAAGCCCCGTGAAGAACAACTTGGACGCCTTTTTTCGAACATAAATCATATAAATCCTGGAACCAAAAAATAAAAATAAAAATCGTGCAATATTTTCAGACAAAGAATCGGATAATGTTTTCGAATCATGGGATAATCAGCACAAGATATAATAATTCTTTCTGCATTTCTTATACATATGTTGCCATTTATTTAAGCAAAGGAGAAACAATTCAAAATTAGTATGAGCCATGAGGTAATACTTTGACAGGAAAAGAACGAGTTTATTGTATTCTGTACCCCTGTGTTTAGTCTAATTGCTAAAATACCCCCCATGTTTATAATTATTAGCAAAAAAAACAAAACCTCCTGAAGCATTTAATACAGCGCACAACTCCACAAACCGATAAAGAGTGAGTTTTTAGGGGGTAGTTTGCTAAAACAAATTGCATCATACGGGAGTTCTTGCTAATATTTATAACAAGTGGAGCATTTTTAGCAATTATACTAAACATAAGGGTACAAAATGCAATAAACCCGGAAACCAATACTTGGAATTTAAACAATTAACCTTAAGCAAGTCGAGTCTAAGATTCGGGCCACTGTCAGGGTATTTTCCGTGAACGTTTCCAATGCAAACAGCCAAAGCATCTATCCCCGTCGCATCGATGAATTCATTAGCCTGAAATTTTATTATTACAAATATAAATGATTTTTAAGAAAACCAAAAGAATATCGTTTCACCGTCTACGATTTAGTAGTGCTTGTGATTGGGAAATATAAGTAGAAGGGAAAACCTGATTGATGTCAGTTAGTTTTGCTTCGTAATCTTGTACGGTCAAATCGTCTTCGGTTCCGGATAATCTTCCCAACTCGGCTTCCACTAATAAACCTTGCGCGTGTGCTAAGGAAGAAATGTACTTTGTGTACGAAATATTTTCCTTAAACGACAGGTGCGAACCATCAACCATGACCGAGTCAAATCCCTGTAAATGGTTCGATTTTCGGACATAAAAAAACAGATACAGTAGAACCTCGATAAATTAATACTCGATAAATTAATAACCTCGATTAAATAATAGTTTCTCTCGGTCCCCACTCGGTGAAAACGTGAAATATTAACTCGATAATTTAATAATTCACTAAATTAATAGAATTTCCCTAGTCAAGACAGTATTAATTTATAGAGGTTTAACTGTAAATGTATATGTACATATAGGTAATCGCGCCCTTTCTCCGTACTCTTTTTTTTTTTTTTTTCAGAATAAAAGTAGTTGAGAAGAAGCGTTACCAATTCCAAAATTTCGACCAATTCTTGTTTGGAACTTCCATGGTCAAAGTGAACTGTAATAGGAACCTGTCGATCGAAAATTACGAAGTTAATATTGATAAAACAAGCATTATACCACATTTTAAATCTATTCTCAAATAAGGGCAATTAAGGCCACCCCTGAGGTATGCTCAAATTACGAAAAAACCTCTCATGTTTGGGTAATTACAACCACCCCTCAACTATGTAATTGTCTTACACGTCCACCCTTATGGTGTCAAATTTACCTACTGAAAGTGGGTTTTTTTGTAAGACAATACTTAGTTGACGGGGGTGGTTGCAATCATCCAAACATAAGGGATTTTTTCGTAATTTGGGCTTACCTAATTTGCCCCTCAAACAATTATTGAACTAATATTTTGGAGAAGCAAGGAATAATTAAAGTTAGATGGACCAACAACAGCAACTATACACTATTATGTACGAGAACAAGCAATTATGAAAAAAAAAAAAACAAAATTTTACGGAAAAATAAAATAAAAAATATCATGCATTTGTCAGCTTATTGCATCTTTTTTTTTTCTCGAGAATTTTTTTCTAAATTCTCGAGAAGACTTACAGTTGCTTGTTTTGCAGCAGAGATACAGCAGGCTACCAGTGGAACTCCTCCTTGTTTCAACGCACTAGGGTGGATCTGGGGAAACATCATAAAAATTAAAATTAAAATTAAAAAAGAAAAACAAAAAAAATCATAATATTTTCAACATTTTTTTTTCAGTTTAAAATATTGTAAATTTATAAAAAGGCAATAATAGCGAATTCGAACCTGCAAAATAGCAGGGCTTCTCAGTTCCTCGGCTGCAGAAACAACGGCCTGAATCCCTTCCAGATTATACACGTTAAACGCTCCAACGGCATATCCACCATTATCCGCATTCTTTTATTATTACATAAACAATAAAAACATAGTCAACTGTCTGGTCAAAATCGAAACGGAACTTGTTTAAAACACGAAGAAATCTTACGAGAAGAAGTTCCTTCGTAGAAAGCCTGCCTGGATGTGCCCAACTTTTCACCACATCCGCCACAGCATTATTATCTCCAACATTTCCTAAGCACAAGAAAATCGTTTCTAATTAATCGAAAATATTAAAAATAAATTGGAATTCGATGATGTGGCCACTAAATATATCGAAAAATAAAATACCGGGAAACACAATGTAGGGTACGCCTGGATGTCGGCTTTCGGGGCCTAGTTGCCATAAGGGTACCCCAGCTAAAGCTTGCCCTACTATTTTCGCTCGTTTTGCTTCTAACGCTTTTGTCGCAAGATCCGAAGACGTAATTCCACCCTATTATAGAAAGTACCAACTTATGTTAATAACATTTTCATTACCGTATTAAATGCTATACAAATTAAATAGTAATGCGGTAAATAAAATTCGGATTAAAGACAATATGGTAATGTAAATATTATGTTACGGTAAAAAATAAGTGAACAAAAGACGAGTAACATCGAGATTAGTACGGTGGGTAGTAGCTGGAAAAAAATAAAATCGTCAGCTAAATTAACTAAAGTTTCGATTTTTCCGCAATTGTTGATTTCATTTTATTTTAAAAAGTTAATTTTTTTCCCCTCGAATAGAATGTAAGCTTCTCAATGCGCACTAATTACATTATACGACACTCGATAAGAAGTACCTTGGCAAGTATGTATCGTGGTTTTGTAGTTATCCGTCGCACTATTTCCACGAGTGCGGAGCTAACTTTGCCGTTGATCTCTAAACTATGGGAAGCATCTGTTTTACAACGCAGAGATTAATTATCAGAATTAACTAACCAATTTTAATTAAAAAAAGATGGCAGTAAAAAATAAATATCGACGAAAAGGGCGTACTTTTTCCGACAACAAGCAGTCGACTAGTCATTACAAGAGTGTCTCTCCCACTTCTTAGGTACACGTCAGCAGTTTCGGCCGTTTGAGCAATCTCTTCCTCTCTTTCTTCTATCGATTTCATCGCAATTTTATCAACAGAAACCTGTTTCGATAAGGAGATTTTTTTTCACAAAATAATAAAAAATTTCATATATTTCACTCAATAAAAAAAATGAAAAATGAAATTACCTCGATTCGTTTCAAGGCGTGGCCTCGTTGCAAAAGTAGCTCGTCGACCTGTTTAGTTGTTTTGGGAACGTAGGAACCGACGACTATAAGTCCACCGGTCTTGTAACTGGATATTCCGAGATCGGTAGGCAATAATGGAGCTTTAGGAATTATTCCAATACGAGCAGAAACGAAACTAGCTGCTGTGCGGCATAAGAAGCTCTTCCCCTTCATTTCTGCCTATAATATGAGAGAGAGAGAGAGAGAGAGAGAGAGATGAGGAAATTACTAAAGTACCCTTTTGTGTTTATTTCAAGTATATCTGCACAAAATGATTTTTCGAGCAGAGTGAAAAAAAGAACGAAAGACGAACCTTAATCATTCCTGCGGCAAATACAGCCATATCTCTATCACTTGCAGCATTAACAATGCACGTGGACCCCTGTTTCGGTTTAACAGCATATTAGCGTCAAAATGCAATTGATAATATAAACTGAGAAAATAAAGCATCTTCGATCGGTTGAAACGAATGTAAGTCATTAAGCTTGTTAAATAATATTGCGCTTTTTATTATCTTAAAGAAATCGAACCTTTTTCAAACTGCAGAGACGTTCGCAAACAGCTTCAGGTCCACCCTTTCGTAGTAGCTGAATAGAAATGGACGCAACACTACTTGCTGGTATACGACCTCCCGTTTTCTCCTCCACCCACTGAAATCTCAAACAAAAAAATAAAAATCTCATTAAATTTTTCACTCGATTTTTTTAATAATTTCCTATTTAAATTTTACTAATATTACAGAAAAAAATAAAAATACTAGACCTCTCGAAGGTTAGAAGATTTATAGCCAAAAGAAGCATCTTTAGCAAACTCCGTTTCACCTGCAGGGATGAGCCTGACGAGACGATGCTCCTTAAATTATGCTAAATTATCGGAAAATATATTAATTATTAGGTAAAGAAAAACGTGGAAAAAACAAAATAATACCTATCGGAATCTGCAACGTAATGTACGTCTCCGATAGTGTATCGACCTCCTTGCAAAAAGAAGGGGCAAATTATCCATGCATCCACCTCACCAGTTACAGAAACTGCTGCATCTGGCTCCTACACGTTTTTTAAAAAATAAAAACCATATTAAAAAAAAAATGAAAAAATATTAATGTTCGAAAAAGTAACGATATTATGTGCGATGAATTTTCATGCCTCGGGGAAATGGCCTCGTAAAGTTGAATCGCCTCTCAGAACGACAGTGTATTCGGCGTTGTCCACTGTCTTTGCGGCGGCGGATAAGTTGCTGCATATTTCTGTTACTAGTGCAGTAGCCTATAACAACAAAGCTCTACTAAATAACTATAACTATATATATATATATATATATATATATATATATATATATATATATATATATATATATATATATATATATATATATGTATACTTGTAATAAATATTAATAAGAAAAGGAAAGTAACAATTTATAATTTTACCTTGTCGGAACTTACTGACCGTGAATTTGTCAAAATGAAAAAGCATTTCGGCTTCTTACTGAATTGTTCAACAAGTGACTCAATACTCCTGAAATTAGAAATTAAATAAAAAAAAAAAAAAAAAAGTCACTGATTAGTTTATTCACAAAATTGAAACCTGAGTTTTCATGAAATCGGAGGTCAAATAAAAGTGGCATTTTTTAATTTTCTTTTTTGCTACAAAGATAATTTCCACTAGGGGTGAAAATTGGACAGATCGGATTGGAATTAGCATTTTCGGAAAAATTCCGATTTTTTTCGGAAGTGAAAAACAAATTCCAATTCCTTTCCAAAAAAATCGGAAATTGGAATTTCAGAAATTGAAATGAAGAAACTTATTCCAAAATTGGAAAATTCCAATTTTTTACTCACTTAAAATACAAAAAACATAATAATTTTGATACTATTCAGTGTAAATTTTCGGAAAAAAAAATATCAGAACTTTCAGAATTATTTTCAGAAATTAAATTGGATTGGAAATTAGAATTTCATATATATTGCTATTTCAATTTCAATCCAAAAAAACCGGAAAAATTGGAAACCGGAATTCGGAATGAAAAATATTGTTTCAAAATAGGGAAATTTCGAAACGGAATCGGCAGAAATCGGAAATTCCGTTCCAATTCCCCCTAATTTGTTTGTCCGTTCAACGAGAGTTAAGATAATCATCTATTTACTAGTAAGAAAGCACAACGAAAGCTGTGAGTTGACTCACCATTCGGTCAATACATCAATGTCGTGAACCGTTTGAGTTCCAGTTGGATCATCATCCAAAACAACCAAAGTTTTCGAATTTTTCTGAGTAAGAGTAATTATATCCTGAATAGGATCAATCGGCCAATCAGACGGAAGAGACGAAAGCACAGATTCTTTACTCAAAGCGGGCCGTTTTCCTTCAACTTTTACTCCAGTAAGTGTCTCATAAACCTGTCGAATTTTCAATGCTTGAATAATTAACTAAATTAAATATCAAATATCAGTTAATTTAACCTGAAATACACTCGAGAAAAAAAAAATTTAATGTTTTAAAATTTAGAGAAATTAGTAAAGCTCAAACCTTTACTACGGCAGAATCATCTATTCGACCCCATCCAGAAGCTGAACCTGCTCGATTTTGAAGTCATTTTGAGTTATTATTTAATATATGTTTCAAATTCAAATAAAGAAAATGATAAATATATACCTACCTGACAAGAACAGTTGATGTGCAGCATTTGACACATGAAGTGGGACCCTGCGAGACGAGCATTCACGAGAAACGATGCCCTATAAAAAAAGAGTTACGATTGTGTAAACATGCATGCAAATCGTAAAATAACTCAAAAATAAAATCCGTTTTCATTTCAAAAATAAAATAAAATAGAACACCGTTGATTTGTTATGTATCAATCTTACCAGATCCTTTACGAAGATATCGAGTGCGGACAACGGTGTGTAATCATTTTCTACCATGTGTGGGGCACGGTTCTCAAACATCCTGTGGTGAATAAAATAATTACAAATTTTTCTATTATAATACGGAAAATTATTTAGTGATTTTTTTTTACGTGAAAGTTGTGCATATACCATGAAGTTCCGGCGCTGTTTTTTATGACATCGAACAACAATCTCGTATTAAGACCTAATCGAGCCCCGAATGCCATTGCCTCTGCTGCTGATGCAATATGAACTCCAGCTAGCAGTTGATTCACCATTTTTACGCCACTAGAAAATAATAATATATAATAAGAATAAAAATTAAATTACATGCGTCACAGAATCAAATAAATCAAGAATTCAAGTTAGATGATGTACCTTCCAGCACCACAGCCTCCGTTTATGATATAAAGCTTCTCACTTAATGCTGTAAATCGAACCGATAACAAAAAATCAACTTCGGTTTGGGGAATCGGAATTTATAGTTTCCTTAATTTTATCAAAAAAAAAAAAAAAATTTGTTTGAACCTGAAATAACTGAACCAGCATGCTCTAGAGCTTCTTCTGCACCCGATGCCATTATCTGAAATAAAATATGTAACTTTTTAGTCCCGATTATATTATGAGGTACAAACATGTTAAATGTCGATTTTCAAGAATCGATTTATCGTACGGTAAGTGTTCCATTAGCAGCCTTAATCACTCCACCAGAAACCGGAGCATCCACCAACTTTAGATTCTTCTGTTCACCTGTAATAAGTATAGGCAGTGACAATGATAATAAATGTCTGAAAGTCGAAATAAGTATTATATATACGTATGTCGTATGTATATCATCTAAAATACTACCTACTGAAACATGTATGTAACTTAAAAGGAACGTTTGCGACATGATTCTTAGGGTAGTGGTCAGAAACACGTAAATTTGGACAGAAAACGGAACTTTAAAACTAAACAATGAAAGAAATTGTTTTTTTTTTTTTTTTTTTTTTTTTTTTTTTAAGTGAATTGAGCAAAATTCAAATTAAATTCATGTCAATTTCATTTCTCGAAAGAATATATAAGAAATAGAACGAACTTACTTTGCAGTCTTCGCTCAAGCTGGCTGACGAATGCCGGGGATACAGTCGAGGAAATTACAATTGATGCTCCAGATGGAAGGGCTTCAAACACAACAAGAAATAAATAGTAAAAAAAAGTTAAAAAAAAAAAAACAAAAGTCGGTCTTGTTCACTTTGTATACGATGGAATAATCGAGAGAGTCGTAAGTTGTACCTGCCACAGCACCATTATCGCCATATAAAACACTTTCGGCTTGAGACTCATTTGTCACCATTACAACCAATACATCGGCATCTGGACGATATAATTATACGTAAGCAACCGATTGTAGAAAACGTACTTACTCGCAAATATCAAAGGGAATTTAACTAATCCATTTTCATAAGACCAAATAAGTAATTTTGTGAAAACTGAATAGTTGATGCATAAGTTTCGTTTATTAAGTTGCAGAATGAATTTACCTTTGGATACTTCTGCAGGGCTGCTACCTGGAATGCCACCTTCTTTTTCGAATCGAGATAGTGTCGGTTTATAAACCTACTCACCAAAATAATAAAAATATTAATAATTAAATACGGAACTTTATAAATAAATACCGCCATAGACGATAACAAAGTTGCTCGAACATTATTAATAATGATAATTTGACTTACATCAAAGCCAAGTACGGTGAAATTCGACTTGACCAAATGCGTGGCCATGCCAAATCCCATAGCTCCTAACCCGATAAATCCGATTCTCTTAACGGTTTTCGATTTGGCCGATAACTGACGAGCTAATTCCTCTGGATGGTAGGGTTCTTCATTCGCCGCATCTATTATATTCACTCCACATAACATTTCCCACACCTGTCGTAAACAAATAAGCATTTTATTTATCGACTACATAAAACGTATAATAATAATCATAATGTCAACCAATCAAAACCATTTCTAATTTTTGTTTTTTTACTTTTAGCAGTGCAGTGTCCTCAGTGTCCTTGGCAGCATGTGAAGATCCTATCAAAAATAAAAATTAATTAAAAAACACGACGAGGAAATTAAATCTTGAATCCGAAAAAATGTATTATATTACGCGTATTGAATTAATTTTAATATATATTCTAGTGATGTACCTGCAAGGATTTGTTGATGAGCTACTGTTAAAAGTGGAAGAGGAAAAACGAGCGATTTTGCCGTGTCCAACACTATTCCCTTAAATGCACGCGAAAAAAATTAATTCATCAGAAACGAGTAAAAGTATAATCATCGTCGAAGAATATAAATCAAAACATGTTTGCTTAAAATTACACTTTTTTTTAGAAATCTTACCAAGTTTCGAGTAAAAGCATTGAGCAGATGAGCGGACTGGTTACCCTTTAACAAATGAGGAACATAGTTTTTGAAAACCCTGTAATAAATCGACAAAAGACAAGCCAAATCAGTTAAAAAAAACAAAAAAAATAAAAATGTGTTCATGCATGAAACTCGAAAAACGACCTAATTATTTCAATTCATAAATTATGGTTACCATGAATTTCCAGCTGCGTTAGAGATGATATCATATATTATGCATGGATGAATCCCGACTTGAACACCTAGAGACATAGCTTCGATCGAAGCTACAAAGTGGATTCCTTCTAGAAGCTCGATCACCATTTTACTCTTGCTGCAACGAAAAATAAAATAATAATAATCCAATTAAAATACGATAATAATACAGTATTTATTTGTGTAAAATAATTAGAAAGCCCACCTGCCTGCACCTATATCGCCTTCAAATACGATAAGTTTCTCGCTCATGGCTGCACACGTAACAAAAATCGGACTTGGAATAATATCGAACAGAAAATGCGAAAAAACAAGCGAATAAAGAAATGGAAATTATTATTTAAAAAAAAAAAAAAAAAAAACGGAAACTGAACCAGAAAGAATGGGCTGTGCCCGAGAGGTAGATTCCGATTGTCCGGAGGAAATAACCTGAAGATCGAATGACAAACGAAACGAATGAAGCATTTATCATGTCACGGTATTATGGATGCTAAATCAAAATCGATAATAAAAGAATATTATAATATTAAATTATTACCACGAATTTTCCGTTCGAAACTTCGGACCCTGCCTTTAAGGCATACATATCAACTACAACTTCCATCTGATAATCCTCTGCAAGAAAAAAACCCGAAAAAGATTCAGGCGAATGTTCTAGTAGCTTTTCTCGTAACTCGTAATTAAGATTTATTAAAACAAAACAAAATTAAAAAAAAAAACGATTAATAAGCATATGAAATGAAATTTGCCTGTAAGAATTTTCTCGAGATTCTGGATATGTGCAGGTAATATGGTAGAATGGATGATTACGGTTGCGTCTTTCGCAGTTCCTGGAATTTCAGGGAAATTATAAATAAATAAAATCATTATTTCACTTCAAATATAAGAAATTCGGAACTAATAAGACGACCTTTCAGAACACCCTCAGCACCGTAAAAGAGATCGTGTATTTGTTCGACATTAGATATAAGAATGACCAAAGCGCTTACACCTGCACGCATGAACAGAAATAAACAAACAAAATTTCGGATTAGCTATAGGAACAATTTCCGACGAAAAATAAATAAATAAAAGAAAAAAATATGCGATTCGATTCACCTTGCCCTGTTTCGTTCAGATTAGCACACTTTTTACCACCTAGTTTCGAGAAATCGTCTAATAGCTGACCGGACGTCTGCAGCATAGTTTAAGTACAAGGCATATTACAAACGAATACAGAAAGAAAAAGAAAAGTTCGAAACCCGATTGAATTATTTTATTGGCAAAATGTTTTTTGCAAGAATCCATGAATAACAAAGAGAAATTCGATGGCACGAATTTTCTTGAAAGTGGGTTCGTATGCTTTGCGTTCCAAGTAAACACTGATTTAATCTATGTACATTCAACTAATCGTTAATCATAAATAATTTGAAAATTTTCGGTAAGGTTTAGAACTTCCATTTTTATCAATTTTAGCATCTAACTACTTTACGATTCTTGCTAGTGATCGTTCGGTCTCAATAACAACAGCCACGTACGCATACAAAGACTCGTATAATCAACGATCCCGTCAATGTGAATCATCGGTATTATAACCAGTAATCGTCGTAAAAATACTCGAAATTTGAAATCCCTCAAGAAATTGGATTAGCAATTAATTGCATTCAACTCAAAAAGAAAAAATCGAAGCTTGAACTTATGAACATATGCATCGCTTCGATTAATGCAGTTCTGTTTTTGACTTTCGAATAAAGCCCAACAAACACATGTTCAGTTCATTTTGCAATTGACCACACCAAATATCTCCCAATTTAATTAATTACCAGACTCTCTCTCTCTCTCTCTCTCTCTCTCTCTCTCTCTCTCTCTCTCTCTCTCTCTCTCTCTCTCTCAACACACAGTGTAGTAATAAAAACAAGAAAAGCAAGCAAGAAAAAAGAAATGAATTTTATTTATCTTGAATGGGCTAATTAATAAATTAATTAATTAAGAAATAAATAAATTACCTCAAATGCTTGAACTGCATAGCCGGAGTGGAGAAGAGAAGCAGCCAATTCCAAAGAGACCTCATCCAACCCCACAAACCCCACCACTTTTTCAGCCATTTCCGCCACAAAATTCTTTCCAGACATAAAAAATTAAAACAAAAATATTTCCAAGAAAGAGTTATATATATGTGTGTATATATATATATATACGTATATATGTGTGAGAGAAGATGATTAACTTGGCGAAAAAAGAGAAGGAACGTGCTGATATAACTCTTGAATTTCTGACTGTGTCAAAGAAACAACAAAGCCAAGTGGCACTCTAATTTTCTCTCTATGTATAGTTAAATAGCAAGAATGAAGAAACACTTATTTTATTATTATTATTATTATATATATATATTTTTTTTTTAATGGGACTGCAGCACTGAAAATAAGAATTGGGGTTATGGGTTTTTTGATTTAGAAGCATCTGGCAGTGTAATCTTGCTTAAAATCAGCTTCTGCGCTTATTACACGTATATACGCGTGGTTTCCTTAATTTATTTCCTACTCTTTGATAATTAAGTTCTTCCACCGAGGTTGTCCCATCCAAGTCAAATGAAAATGCAATTTATTACTGCCTCCCTATTGTATTTATAAATTGTTTTGTTTCGTGCTGTTGCGCGCATATTAGTAAATTCAATAACTATACATACATTATAAAAAAATAATATAGGAAATATTAAAATATCGTTGTTATTAATTATTTTTTAATTATTTAATTAATTAAGAGTGATAGAGAGCAAAATTGATAAAAATATAATTAATGTTTTGTTGAAACTCCAAATGTCAAATAATTTGGGATTAAAAAATGCACCTCAAAATGACAAATAATAGGGGACGGAGAGAGGGGATATGTTTTTGGGCCTTTGGCAAATTACCGCTACTCCTTGAGCCAGTAAGCTCATATTACGAAATACCCTTGATGTTTAGATTATTACAACCACCTCATCAATTATGTATTGTCTCACGAGAAAACTCACTTCTTTAGTAAGTAAATTTGACACTGTAAAAGTGAACGTATACACAAACAATTATAGTTGTGGGGTGATTGTAATTATCCAAACATTAATAAAAAAATTCATAATTTGGACATGTATAAGAGGTGGGCATAAATTGCCCTATTTCTTTTTTTTAATTTCTTCCGTTCTTTTCTTTTTTTTAAGGTAAATTACAACCATCCCTGAGATATTGTCAAATTACGAAAACCCCCTCCTGTTTGGGTAATTACAACCACCCATCAACTATAAATCTTCTTACACGTCCACCCTTGCGGTTTTAAATTGAGTGGAATCTTTTAGATTATATGGAATATTCTCAATTTTGGACCCGTTTTATCCCATTCGAGCTCCAAATTTCGAAGCTAAATGATCATAAAATGTGTTTTTTGGCTTGTATATATCAGATTGGGGTGCACCAGAAACTGTATTTTTGCACAAAATAAGTACAAACTAGAGAACATTCCTCGGAATCCAGATGATTATGTTGAATTTGACATCATAAGTGTGGATGTAAGAAGATTCATAATTGAGGAAAGTAGATGTAATTATCCAAACATGATGAATTTTTTCGTAATTTGACCATACCTCAGGGGTGGTTGTAATTTACCCCTTTTTTTTCTAATTTTATTTATTTGGGGTCGGAGTGGGGATAGAATTTTAGATTAGCAAAATGGATGGGGTTTGTTATTCGAAATCTAACTAAGTTGAGATTTTTATAATCTCGATTTAGATTTTTATTTAAATTCCTCGTTCCACATTACGGTCAAATTCTAAATAATGATTGTCGTTGCCCTAACAAAATAATTCGGTAGAATATGGTAATGCACTATTTCCGTTCTTTATTATAATTTCGGTCAACATTTGGTTGGTACAATAATAAGGTATTCGATTGATAAGGCAATTCGGTAAAACTATACACCCCCATGTGCAATATGTATTGTTAATGTGTATTAATTTTTTTTTTTTTAATTCATAACCATATTTTAGATATCATATGTTTTAATTTATGATCTATATTTTAAAAGAAAAAAATTATATATTCTTTCTTAAATTGTGTTAATATATATGTGAATACATCTAACATAATCAGGGGCGTTGAACCTGAACTCTCGTAAACTTTTAGTCCATCTAATACTAAATCCTAGTTTGGACGTACATATATTTTTATGTGTGTTATGTATTTGTGCATAATTTATGATATATAGTTCTATGTATCCCTAACCAATATTAAAAACTTATAAATAATACTTATTTAAAAAGAGGTTAATTATACAATGGTGGTCTAGTTGGTGGAGCAAGCGAATGGACAGATCAACTAATTGAGTTCGAATCTAGTTGGTGGTGCTTTCGATATTTAGTAAAAACTATAAGTTATGTATTAATACATTGAACTGTGTAGTCAAGTTAAACTTATGTTTGATCACTTTAAATATAATCTACTTCAATCTCGATTGGATTAAAATAATTAGGTTAATTTTACCTCCAATCATTCATTTTTAAAGTGGTTTCTCTCTAAATATTTTATTAACTACTAACAATATTAAATAGCATTGTAGCTCATTATTTTATACATCTTAGCTCTTTGATTTATTGAAATGTATAATAATAGTTGTTCATGTACCAAAACCAAACAAGGTGGCATTTAACAACCTATGCAATTGGATATTATATGTAATATAATGTCAATCAAACTAACAAATAAAAAATAAAACATTTTTTTAAATATAATATAAACTAAAATTTTATGTTTAGTATTATAATTAGTTATAAAATTGAAAATTCTTCTCATAATGGATTAAAAAAATCAAGGTAGAGTTCAAAGAATTTTAAAAAAGAAAACCTCGACAATTTTTTTCTTTTCATAATTTGAATGCTATCATAAGGTAGCTGATCTTGAACCATTAATCTACATATAATAATATACACTTATATGTTTGTGTGCTTAGTAGATAATTATTTATATAAATCTACGTTTTAAAACCATCGAGTGTATTACACCAGGTATAACATCTCATTGACCTCTAAATGGTCACACTGTTTTGGTTTTGTAGATGCTTCCCCAAAATATTTACACATAGTAATAAACACTCATATGTATATATAATTAGAGGACAGTTATTTGCATAAATATAGGATTTAAAATTATCCGATGTATGTCATCCGGTGTAATATCTGATAGACCCATTTTTGGTGGTCATATCCAACTTGCACTAAGCTTCTTTCCACCTTTGAATGTACCTCTTTTTCTTCTTTTTTTTTTTTTTTTAATTTTTAATTTTTAATTTTATTTTTATTATTTGTGATAACACTTATATAATTTGTGCAAAATAGCTGTCCTTTTTATGGGAAAAAGAAAAGGTGTCCTGGTGACATGACAGTAAGCATAGGACAAGAAATTAATGATGTAATGAAATATAGTAAGTGGATAGAATAGGGGCAATTTTTTTTTTGGAATTTTTATGCAAAAGTCCCCAACCAAGCATGTTTATTATTCTAGGTTTAGGGGACATATCTCTTTTACCAATAAGCCCATCCCTTTAATATTTATTATAACTAAAGGAAACATTCATGTATATCCCAATATTACCCTCAACCATTTATACCCAATTCTTAATTGTAATCCAAATTAATCAATTTTGTCCATAAAAGTTCAATTTTGACCACAAAAATTCAATTTTGACTTTTTTTTGGAGTATAATTTAATATGCTCCAATTTCATCCTTAACTTAATTTAATCTCAATTTGACCCCAAATTTCACAAATTATTAAATTTTGACACAAAAATTTTTTTTTTTCAAAAAATATTTTTTTTTTCAAAAACTTTTTTTTTGCCGCCGGATTCCGGCGTTGACTTTTTTAATTTTTTTTTTTTTTTTTTTCTTTCTTCCGGATTTTTTCGCCGGTTTCCAGCGTTGACCGGCGGTCAACGCCGGTCTCCGGCGTTGACTTTTTTTTTTTTTTTTTTTTTTTTGCTTTTTTCTTTTTTTTTTCTTTTCTTTTCTTCCGGATTTTTTCGCCGGTTTCCGGCGGTCTCTTTTTTTAGTGTTTTTTTAAGTTTTTTGTTTTGTTTTGTTTGGTTTGTTTTGTTTTTCCACGTCCGCCGCTAAACGTTGACCGTAATTGTGCTGTCACTGACAGTAAATTAACGTAATTATACTGTCAATGATAGTTAATTAACGTAATTGTACTGCCGTTGACATTACATTTATGTAATTGTGTTGCCGTTGACAGTAAATTAATGCAATATTATATTTTTTTTATTTATTATTATTTTTTTTTATTTTTTTTTGATTTGTTGACAAGTCAACGTAATTATATTACTGTCGTTGACAGTAAAATAACTGTAAACACAATAATATTACTGTCAACAACATCAATATTATTATTTTTTTGTGGTGTTTGTATTAATATTACTGTCTATTATTGTAATATTACTGTAAACACAATAATATTACTGTGGTTGACGGTAATATTACTGTTTGTTATAGTAATATTCATGTCAACCACATCAATATTATTCTTTTGTTTGGATATTTTGTTTGTTTGAGTTATTCACGGAGTAACGTAATAATATTACTGTCTACTATTGTAATATTACTGTTGCTATAGTAATATTACTGTCACTCACAGTAATATTAATTCTTTTGGTTTTTTTTATTTTGTTTACATTTGTTGAACGGACAACATAGTAATATTACTTTATTATACAATAATAATGAATTTTGTTGTGTTAATATTAATGTGCTAGAGATTAATATAGCAATATCACTGTGTTAAACTATAGTTTAGTTATTTTTACTGTGTTTAACAGTAATATAGTTA
The DNA here is from genome assembly GCF_056151865.1 of Erythranthe guttata. Lineage (NCBI taxonomy): Eukaryota > Viridiplantae > Streptophyta > Magnoliopsida > Lamiales > Phrymaceae > Erythranthe > Erythranthe guttata. The sequence continues at coordinate 11,695,095 of NC_142541.1, forward strand.
ATATTACTGTCATTCAAAGCAATATTGTTGTTTAAACGGAAAAAAAAGTTACAGAAAAAAAAATTAAAAAAAAAATAAAAAAAGTCAACGCCGGAGACCGGTGTTTACCGCCGGTCAACGCCGGAATCCGGAAAAAAAATCCGGAAGAAAAAAAAAAAAAAAAAAAAAAAAAAAAAAAAATAAAAAGAAAAATTAAAAGTCAACGCCGGAATCCGGAAAAAAAAAAAAAAATAAATAAATAAAAGTCAACGCCGGAGACCGGCGTTGACCGCCGGAATCCGGAAAAAAAAAATCCGGAAGAAAAAAAAAAAAAAAAAAAAAAAAAAAAAAAAGTCAACGCCGGAGACCGGCGTTGACCGCCGGTCAACGCCGGAATCCGGCGGAAAAAAAAAGTTTTTGAAAAAAAAAAATTTGTGAAAAAAAAAAAGTTTTGGGTCAAAATTGAATAATTTGTGAAATTTGAGGTCAAATTGAAGTTAAATTAAGTTAAGGATGAAATTGGAGCATATAAAAGTAAGAGGGGTTATTTTAGTCATTTACATAAATCTGGACCATGTGTGGACTTATTGGTAAAGGAGAATATTGTCTGGATCTCTTTATGAATAAGTTCCCACTGATGGGCTTATTTGTAATATGCCTTTTTTTTTTTTGGGTTGTTTTGTTTTGGAGTTTTTAAAATGGGGTTATTTTTTAAGTAGTAATTAAATTGGTGTTGGCCGCCACCGGGAACGACGGCATCGGACGGAGACGCCACCGCCGGTGGCGGCACCGGGAGGAGACGCCGCCACCAGTGGCGTCTTCTACTTTTTAAATTATTATTTTAATATTTTAATATTTTAATATTTTAATATTTTTTAATATTTTATTATTTTAATATTTTTTTAGTATTTTATTATTTTAATATTTTCTTATTTTTTAATATTTTTATTATTTTTTAATATTTTAATATTTTCTGATTTTTTTAATATTTTCTGATTTTTAATTTTTTTTTACAAATAAAACAATTCTAACTACATTTTATTAAATTTATTACATTTTATCAATTATATTTATTACATTTTATCAATTAGTGTTAAATTAATCAGTGCATATATTTATCTAATCAACACAAAAAAATATGTAGACAAAAACAAAAAGAGTTTCTAGAAAATAAAAGAGTTATATAAAATAAATAGGTCCAATAAAAGAGTTATATAAAATAAATAGGTCCAAAATGAGTAAAAAGACAAAATGAGTACAAGAAAATAAAATTGGCACTATGAAGTCAGTGCCTATGTGAACCAGTGCCACATGCAGGTGCCCGTCTAGTCCTACGCGGCCTACCATCTCGACGAATGTTAGGATATGCCGGTACATCATCAACAAACTGGGTGTCATCCGGTGGATATGGAACATGGGAAACATTATACTGCGGTCGGATCCGCTCTTGGGGACTTGAGTATCCCAAATTGAGCTCCAAATGTGGACCCCATGAAGAGAACTGAGTATCAATAGCAGGAGGATGTGGGGTAGCTAGAGAATCGGACCATGGCATATCTGGAACGTAATCATTCGTAGATAGACCAACTAAATTTGTAAATATGGGTACCTGAGATGTAGACGCACCGAACATATCCATAAATCTCTGTGTAGTAGATAAATCGTCCATACCTCCATGCACAGGAACATCTGCATAAAAGGGTGTATGGGAAGCAAATGGACCGGCAACATCTCCAGATGGAGGTACCCGAGATGTAGATGCATAATAGTTCCCCTCTCTTGTCTGTCTCACGTCATCCTCGGTAGCTCTTTCGGTAGCGTTGGACCTTCTTCTGGTATTTATTTTATATAACTCTTTTATTTTCTAGAAACTCCTTTTGTTTTTGTCTACATATTTTTTTTTGTTGATTAGATAAATATATGCACTGATTAATTTAACACTAATTGATAAAATGTAATAAATATAATTGATAAAATGTAATAAATTTAATAAAATGTAGTTAGAATTGTTTTATTTGTAAAAAAAATTAAAAATCAGAAAATATTAAAAAAATCAGAAAATATTAAAATATTAAAAAATAATAAAAATATTAAAAAATAAGAAAATAATAAAATACTAAAAAAATATTAAAATATTAAAATAATAAAATACTAAAAAAATATTAAAATAATAAAATATTAAAAAATATTAAAATATTAAAATATTAAAATAATAATTTAAAAAGTAGAAGACGCCACTGGTGGCGGCGTCTCCTCCCGGTGCCGCCACTGGTGGCGGCGTCTCCTCCCGGTGCCGCCACCGGCGGTGGCGTCTCCGTCCGATGCCGCCGTTCCCGGTGGCGGTGATACGCGTTTTCCTCACGTATAAATTACCGCAAGTATACGGTATCGCATTTTGCAGAACAGTGGTTCCGGATATCGATCCACAGGGACCTTGTAGATTCAAATGTTGAGTAGTGTAATTATATTATCGTTATATTATCTAGCCGATCGTAAATAAGTGGATTGGTGAGAAACCCTAATTTAAAAGCATGCAAGAACGTAAACATGCAAATATAAAATGTACGTAAATAAAGTAACGACAACTCAACGCGGGGGACTTCGATTTAAAGGGGACTTCTAGGGCTAAATCCACCTAGGTATAATCAACAACGATCGACAAATCCACCATCTAAAATCACGTTCCTATTCGTTAACCCAGACGCTAATATACTCTAACCCCCGTCTCCAGTGTAGCTAGAGTCTACCCACAGGTCCGACGTCTCCGTTCAGAACCTGCTATTAAGAGAGCATTTAGGTCAAGTCCTTAAGGGCTACCCGAAGTGCATCACGTCTCCGTTTCCACACCCCGGGCTATGTTTTCCTAACTTCAAACAAGAAATCCTCTCTCGAGTTCATTCCTATTTAATATCAGTCTGAGAGCTGATCAACACAATCAGAAGCATTTAATACAGGAAAACATAAACGAAATCAAAACACGACAAATAGAAAGTAGAAATGACGATCGAAATCAATATATACAAGGCTTCATTACCCTAGAAGAAAATGTTCTTAGTTCATAACAAACATAGTATCAAAAGAATGTACAAAGGAAATGAAGAACAAAACGTAAAGAAATTGCGTAAGAAAAACCCAAGTCGGAACCCTCGTTGATGATTCCCGCGAAGAACCGTCGAAAACCGTAAAAAGTCGAAGAAGTATGAAGAGTGAGGGCTTGCTTCTATTTATAGTAAATTGCAAAGCTTCCTCAAGAAGCTTTGCAATTTAAAATATCTATCCTTGAAAAACGTGCCAGATCGCGATCCAATAAAGCCAGATCGCGATCTGGCTTTTAAAAAAAACGTGAACCGCCTTCCAGATCGCGATCCAGGAAGTGCGGATCGCGATCTGGGTGTGAATATTGCTTGCTACTGGAATATGCATCCAGATCGCGATCCGACTTTCCTGGATCGCGATCTGGGTCTTAATGATCACTTTCTCGGCTTGAAAAATCGGTTTCGCTTCCAAATGGCTTCGACTTGGCAACAAAAGCTAACAAAACCTAAAAAAGGAAATAAAACAAGAAACGCAATAATATATACAAATAAAGCCGAAACTCGGACGAACGAAGACCAAAACTCGAAGATTCGATAAGCAAAAATCGTGCAAAACGAACACTTATCACACCCTCAAACTTAGATCTTTACTCGTCCCGAGTAAATCAAAACGAAACTACAACGAAAATGAAATAAAAACAACAAACTAAACTAGGCCACTAACGTAGGGAAACACGATTGCATTTAGCGTATGCAACAAGCCTTTGAACCTCTAGGTACCCCCAAAGGACGAGTTGTGTCTCGTGAGGGTTTTCAGACAACACACCCACAAAGTTGCCGAATTGGTCAAAGCATTGCAATTAATTCCAAAGATGAAACGAGCTAGATAACCTAAAATCTTAGAATGGCATACGGCTTAAGGTATTCGACTTTCTTACCGACGCAATTAGTTGTTTCTACACCAAAATGAAAGATAGACTCAAGAATCCGTAATCAAACAATAAACACAATCATCGAGGGTTTTGAGTAGAAATGTGGGTGAAAAGTAAGTTTTGATTCTGAAATTCAAAAACTCGAGTTGGGCATAAGTAGGTCTCTTTATTCAAAATAAGAAATGACAACAACAATATTTTTGGTGATTTTCATCACAATCTTTTTCTTTTCTCATTTTTTTTGAAACGGGCATAATCGTGACTCGTGCAAGGCTCGACACCACTGTGTTATCTCCCTGACCCATTTATCGAACTTTAGTCCAAGAAACCCCCAAGCTCGACAGCTCGAGAGACTTAGGCGACGAGGTGCACCCAACGGGTTAAGCTCGAGTCAGAAAGGCGGGGAAATCAGAGCGTGAATCACAACAATACCAGAAATTATTATTATTCACACCATTTTTTTTTTTTTTTTTTTTTTTTTTTTTTTTTTTTTTTTTTTTTCGAAATCAATAAAAAATAAAACGTAAAGACCAGTGATAGAACTTTTAGCCAACAACTGGAAATCGTGAAAACATAATTCAATTCTAACTCGCCCCCCCAAACCTCAGACTATTATACCCCTCAGAAAAGTGCGCTCCAGCTTAATCGGAAAGGATTCGAAAGGCTATCCACACAAGTTGCAAAAACGCAGTCGGAAGATACATCTATAATTAGCCGGTTATCCATAATTTCAATTTTAAAATCAACTAGCCCATCTACTAATTCATTAATTGCTTTGCTTCAAAAGAATCCGGAAATGCAACTTACACTCGATCCTATATGAAATGCATGTGACAAACATAACACAATTACGGAAATCGAAATACATAAATAAAACTAAATTATATGATATGCATGCAAAAGACCAAATCAAAATAAGATAAATAAAATAAAAAAATAAAAACAAAGTCTAGCAAAGATACATCGTAAACGAAATATCAATCCAACGACTTATCCCACAAACAACAAACAAAAACAAGCAAGTTCAACACACACCACCCTCAAACTTAAATTCTAGCATAGTCCCTATGCTCAAAAGCAGAAAAAAAAATAAAAGGGAAAGAAAACACAACGTCCCCTAGTTGTCGTGATCGTCCTCGTGGGCTCCTCCCTCCTCTTCCGGTCGTCCCCGCTCGTACTCCTCCCAGGCCTGTGTCACCAGTGTAGTGGCTGCCGCTTGTGCTTGCTCGTCGGCGGCGGAGGTTGATGCTCCATCATATCGAGGCCGTGGTGGGAACGGCCGTGGCTCGACAATGTCATCGGTCCTGCACTGAAGCGCTGCAGCCATGGCCTTCATCATTTTCTTGAACCATCCCACATTTTCCTCCATAACATCCATCCATTGGCCGACATACTCCGGGAGCTGTGGTTCTGTTTCTTGTCTGCCTCTTCTGGCCCTTGGTTGTGGTCGAGCCGCATGAACACCTGAGGGACCCGCATCTGGTAAGTCCGAGTCGCCCTCGCCTAGGGGTCCACTCGCTGGCTGGAGCTTGTGGTAAGGGAAGATCGGCTGTGGTGACCTGATGAGCCGGTCATCAGCGTATGTGGGGACCCCTGCACGATCACACAGTGTAGTGATGAGGGAAGGGAACATCAGACCTAGAGAGGTATCACCTAAGCATCGTCGGATCTCAGAGTGTATGATCGCGCCCACGTTCACAGGTGTCCTCTTCATTATGGCATACATCAGTGTAAGACGTGGGGCATAGGTCTTGGCCGTCGATTTTGTGGGCATTAGCCTGCTACTGACGAAGTACATCCAAACCTTCGCTTCTCTTGAAAGTTCTCCCCGACGAAACCAGTGCTCTCCTTTTTCCCACTTCGAACCCCTAGGGCAAAGAGTCTGAATCAGCTCCTCATAGGTCGTTGCCATCTTCAGTTGTTGAAACGGCTCGGTCGGGACTTCGGGTAGGTGGAAAAACTTGTTGATTGTAGCAGCGTCATAGCGCACCTCTTGGTTTCGAAGAACGACCACCGACCCCGGGTGAAAACCGGCATTGGCATAAAAGAGCCTCACTAGATTCTCGTTGTAGTCCTCCGGTCGTTTGGCCAAGTACTTCCATTGTCGACGATCAAAGTTTTCGAAGATCGAATCTTTTGGCATGCCATCGAGATCTAATTCCCTTTCTGGAACAAACGGTCGGCTGTGGCGACGTATGAATTCCCTTTTTGCCTCGACGTTCACGTACAAAAGCTCATCTCCCGGTTCGAGGACTACGCGGTCAAGGATGGTGTGTTGATTAGCCCGGGATCCCATCTCAAGTTGCACGTTTCCCGTGCGTGGGGTTTGTTGCTCTTCCGGCACCTGAGATGGTGGTGGTGCGCTCGAAGTGCCTTCTTGGCTTCCCGTGCCTCGAGAAGCTCCCTTTTTCTTCGGTGCGGCCTTTCCCTTTGCCGGAGCCTTCTCCTTGGGTTGGGCTTTTTTGGTGGTTTCGCCCGTCTTTAAGAGTTTCTTGGCCGGCGACGTCATTTCGTTCGAATTTGTGCGAGATGGAGGGTCGAAAGCTTTTGGAAGTTCGTTCGGGAATTTTGTCGAACACTTGGCGTGCCCAACTTGGTGATCCTTTTGATTTCCACCGGTTGTTTGGTACCTATCCCTCCTACATCAATCACAACACCCAAGTGAGAATCCACCACCACAATCAACAATAGGTAGCTAAACAATCAACCCAAGTCATTCAAATCTTTATTTTATCCTTTATTTCGAAATTAAGAACAATAGGGCAATTCCTATATCTAAACATTGGTTCACCCGCAAATTCAAGTTTTGAATCCCACACCAAGTACAAATTCACATACAAGCATATACAATTAACAAACAAGGGGAAAAATCATGAAATTTTGGGGAAATTCGAAAGAATTGAAGAAAATAAAAGAAATGAGGATTAGATTGAAAATTTACCTTTTCTTGAAGATTCACCCACAAATTCTTGGAATAAATGTGCAAATCGTGAATTTGTGATGATCAAGTGTGTGATTGATGTGCTTTTATGAAAGAAATTTGAAGATTTTGAAATTGGGGAGGGGTTAGGGTTTGGAATTTAGAGAAAGGGGAAATAAGAAAATGAAAAGGGGGGGTTGCTTTTGAACTGTTTTTTCGTCCCCAGATCGCGATCCACAATACCCGGATCGCGATCTGGGTCTCACCTTGCAGCTTCTGGAAAAAGGCCCCAGATCGCGATCCGACTACCCTGGATCGCGATCTGGCCCTTAAAATTTCAGCTTCTGGAAAAACGTCCCAGATCGCGATCCGACATACCTGGATCGCGATCCGAGCCCAAAATCCGCCGCTTCTGGAAAAACGTCCCAGATCGCGATCCGACATACCTGGATCGCGATCCGGGCCCAAAATTGGCTGCTACTGGAAAAACACCCCAGATCGCGATCCGACTTACCTGGATCGCGATCCGGGACACCTAAAACCTGGCAAAACGAGAATTTAAATGGGTGAGATAGAGGTGTTGAACCCTAAATTATAAAGATGCACGAAAAAGGCTAAAAAAATTAAAAACGAAAACAAGAAAAAGGAAAATGACAGAATATGAGCAACAATGGGTTGCCTCCCATTTAGCGCCTGTTTTACAGTCGACGGCTCGACTTCTTTTGGATTTATTGGGAGAAAATTAGTGCGACACGCTCCACTTCCTCGGGAGCACCATTCGGGTAGTAATGCTTAACTCGTTGCCCATTCACTTTGAACGACGGACCGTCTCGTCCTCGTATTTCGATAACTCCTTGTGGGGTTGCGCTTAGGACTACGAATGGTCCCGACCAACGGGACTTGAGCTTTCCCGGAAATAGTCGTAGCCGAGAATTGAATAGCAGGACTTGGTCACCTGCCCGGAACTCTCGCTTCGTAATTCTTTTGTCATGCCACTTTTTCGTCTTTTCTTTGTAAATCTTGGCATTTTCGTAAGCATCATTTCTGAACTCCTCCATTTCGTTGAGTTGAAGCAATCGACGATCGCCGGTAGCTGTTTGATCGAAATTGAGCTTTTTGACTGCCCAATATGCTCGGTGCTCCAATTCCACTGGCAGGTGGCACGCTTTCCCATACACGAGTTTGTACGGAGACATACCAATCGGTGTTTTGAATGCGGTTCGATAGGCCCAAAGTGCATCATCGAGCTTCAATGCCCAATCTTTTCGGTTCGTGCTCACGGTCTTCTCCAGAATCTGTTTGATTTCTCGATTTGACAACTCAGCAAGGCCATTTGTCTGTGGATGATAGGCAAGCGCAATTTTGTGTCGGATTCCCAACTTGTTCGTGAGATTAGTGAGCAGTTTGTTGCAGAAGTGAGATCCTTCATCGCTAATGATCGCCCTGGGTGTCCCAAACCTTGAGAATATGTTCTTGTGGAAGAATTTGAGGACCGTACGAGCATCGTTGGCCGTGGTGGCAATCGCTTCGACCCATTTGGACACGTAGTCCACGGCAAGCAGAATGTATAACTTTCCGTTCGAAGAAGGGAATGGTCCCATGAAGTCGATGCCCCAAACATCGAAAAGCTCCACCTCTTGCATGTTGTTCAAAGGCATTTGGCTTTTGTTGGATAGGTTCCCTGTTCGTTGGCATCGATCACACCGTTTCACGAACTCGTAACTATCTCGGAAAAGGGTTGGCCAAAAGAAGCCTGACTGCAGAACCTTGGCGGCAGTGCGAGATTCCCCGTGATGCCCGCCACAGGGTGAAGAGTGGCAATGTGTGAGAATCTCACGTACTTCTGTTTCCGGAACACATCTTCGGATGACTCGATCGGGGCCGGTTCTGAAAAGCAATGGCTCGTCCCAAAGATAGAAACGACTGTCGTGAAGGAATTTTTTCTTTTGGTGATACGATAGATCGTCAGGAATGATTCCACTGGCCAAGAAGTTGGCCACATCAGCATACCACGGAGTGTGAGTACTAATGGCGAGCAGTTGCTCGTCTGGGAAGGATTCCTGAATATTTCCTTCGGCTGGAACTTCTTCTAGTATGAGTCTGGAAAGATGATCTGCTACCACATTCTCGCTCCCTTTTTTGTCTCTGATTTCCAAGTCGAACTCCTGGAGTAGTAGTACCCATCTGATGAGTCTGGGCTTGGCGTCCTTCTTCGCGAACAAGTATCGAATAGCTGCGTGGTCGGTGTAAATGATCACCTGAGACCCCAAAATATACGGTCTGAACTTGTCAACAGCATAAACGACTGCAAGCATTTCCTTTTCGGTCGTTGAATAGTTCTTCTGTGCCTGGTCGAGTGTACGACTCGAATAGTAGATGGCTTTGAAGATTTTGTCCCTCCTTTGTCCCAATACAGCACCTACAGCATAGTCGCTCGCATCGCACATGATCTCGAATGGTTCCTCCCAATTGGGAGTAATCATAATCGGTGATTGGGTTAGCTTCTCCTTGAGAAACGTGAAAGCCTGCAAACAAGCAGAATCAAAATCAAAGATAGCTTCCTTCTCAAGCAAATGACATAATGGTTTTACTATTTTCGAAAAATCTTTAATGAATCTACGGTAAAACCCAGCATGCCCTAAAAAACTTCTAACTCCCTTCACATCCTTCGGTGGAGGCAATTTTTCAATCGTTTCGATTTTTGCCCTATCCACCTCAAGACCCTTTTTCGAGACCTTGTGGCCTAGAACAATACCTTCACGAACCATAAAATGACATTTTTCCCAATTTAAAACAAGGTTCGTTTCTGTACATCTTTTCAAAACAAGTTCTAGATTGTGCACACAATGATTGAAAGACGATCCAAACACAGAAAAATCATCCATAAACACCTCAAGAAACTCTTCTACCATATCGTGAAATATAGACATCATACAACGTTGAAAGGTAGCAGGCGCATTACACAAACCGAAAGGCATCCTACGAAATGCAAAAGTACCGTAGGGGCAAGTAAAAGTAGTTTTCTCTTGGTCTTCCGGGGCGATTGAAATTTGATTGTACCCCGAATAACCATCAAGAAAACAGTAATACTCGAAACCTCCTAGCCTGTCTAGCATTTGATCGATAAAGGGAAGGGGGAAATGGTCTTTTCTAGTGGCTGCATTCAACAATCTGTAATCGAAACACACACGCCACCCAGTGACTGTTCTAGACGGAATAAGTTCATTTTTATCATTCACAATAACCGTCATCCCACCCCTTTTTGGCACAACCTGCACCGGACTGACCCACGGACTGTCAGAAATTGCATAAATCATACCAGCGCCTAACAGTTTTAAGACTTCTTTTTTGACTACCTCTTTCATTGACGGGTTTAACCGCCTCTGAGGTTGGACTCTCGGTTTATAGACGTCTTCCATTAGAATTTTGTGTTGAACAATAGACGGGCTAATTCCCTTAATATCCTCAATAGACCAACCTATAGCTGACCTATATTCTCTAAGGACCTCCAGCAGTGTGTTTGTTTCGGCCTCGCTCAAACTAGAAGAAATAATCACCGGATAAGTCTTGTCTGCTCCAAGAAAAGCATAACAAAGATAATCCGGTAATTGCTTCAATTCCAATACGGGGGCCGTTTTCACACTAACTGGTATCTCGGGGACGATTCCTACCTCGTCTACGGCCAAAGTCTCGGCACACTCAAGAAACAACACACAATCAAGCAAATCATTTTCAATAGGAGTTTCAGGGGAGGCAGAATGCAAATCAATAGAATTAACAATGCAGTGCTCAATAGAATCACACAATTCATACAAATCAAAAAGGGAGGAAACACAGTCCTCGATCACGTCTATTCTACTGCAGTGCTCAACATGCTCAGAGTGTTTAAATGCATCTGTCAAATTAAAAACAACTTCTTCCCCATTTACCCTAAGCATTAAAGATCCTAATTCCATATCAATCATCGCCTTACCAGTGGCTAAGAATGGACGACCTAAAATGATTGGTGCTTCATCGTCTTCAGGCATTTCAAGTACCACAAAATCAACAGGCAAAATGAATTTATCTACTTTAACTAGCACATCTTCTACAATCCCATCGGGATATTTCAATGAGCGATCAGCTAGCTGTAAAGTCATGCGAGTGCGGTTCAAATTTCCTAAGCCCAGTTTTAGAAACACAGACATAGGCATCAAATTAATACTTGCCCCCAAATCACATAAAGCTTTATCGAAAGTAGAATTGCCAATAATACAAGGAATAGTGTAACTCCCTGGATCTTTCATTTTTGGTGGCAGATTCGACTGAAGAATGGCACTGCAAGTTGCCGTGAGTGTCACTGGTGTGTCTTCTTCGATTCGAATTTTCTTGGATAGGACTTCCCTCATGAACTTGGTGTAGTTTGGCATTACCTCCAAGGCTTCTGCAAAAGGGATGTTGATTCGAATCTGCTTGATCTTTTCAATGAACTTCTTCAATTGATCCTTGAACTTCTTCTTCTTCTGTCTTTCTGGAAAAGGAATAGGAGTTACCATAAGAGGGGGATTATCAGGAAAAGAAATGTTATTGGGCTTACTAGCCTCTTTTGTATTACTCCCTGAAACGGTGATTTCCGGCTCGACCGGGGTCGGTTGTACAGCTGGCCTTGGTGATTCGTCTGTCGGATAAGGAGGATCGGTCATTTGCAGACCACTTCGGGTGGTTATGGCTTGACAGCTTTCTTTTGGATTGACTTCGGTATTGCTCGGGAATCCACCCTTTGCCATTGTGGACATGGATTGGGCGATTTGCCCTATTTGCTTTTCCATGTTCTTCATTGTTGATTTCAGCCCCTCCATTTCCTGTTCTTGTCGGTGAAGACGCTCGTCATACGTTGGCCCTCGTTGCTCTCTTTGATGGTTGAAATCGGGAGGTGGTTGTAGAGCATTCTTCGGATTGGCATAGGAGAAGTTCTCGTGATTCCGAATTCCCGGGTGGTAATGAGTAGGGTTTTGGTTCTGATTGTTGGTTCCTCGGAAATTGTTGAATCGGTGGTTCATAAAGTGTGCCTGCTCCCAATCGTCGTTTGTGGCTTGCGAGGAACTTGCTGCTGCTACTCGTTCGGTCTGTGGCCCTCGAACTGAAATTTGGGCGACCTGATTTGATAGGATCGCTAATTGTGCTGAAACTGCGGCTAAAGGATCGAGTTGGTGGACTCCTGCTACCTTTTGCACACCACTTCGTTCGGACGGCCAATGGTACGCATTCTCACACATTCGCTCGACAATGTCTCGAGCGTCTGTGGGAGTCTTGTTTTGCAATGATCCACCTGAGGCAGCATCGACTAGAGAGCGGGCTGGTTGATCGAGCCCATTGTAGAATAACTCCATTTGATCCCACGGGTTGAATCCGTGTTGAGGGCATTGTCGTAATAAGTCCTTGAATCTCTCCCAAGACTCGTGCATCGGCTCTTGGCTCATCTGTCTGAAGTTGCCTACATCTCTTCGTAGTTGTGCGGTCTTCGAGGGTGGAAAGAATCGTGCCAGAAAGGCTTGTGATAATTCTTCCCAACAGGTGAGTGATCCTGGATTAAGACTCAGAAGCCAACTCTTCGCTTTGTCTCTGACAGAAAATGAGAATAGCTTCAACCGAATGGCATCATCAGAAACGCCGTTAACTTTGATCGTGTCACAAATCTCCAAGAAATTGGCAAGATGGAGATTTGGATCCGCAGTGGCTGCTCCGGAGAATTGGTTCGCCATGACCATGTTGATTAGCCCCGTTTTCAGCTCGAAGTTGTTTGCGGCTATCGTCGGTTTCCTGATTCCCGAATAGTTTTCATTCATAGCTGGAGTTCGGTATTCTCGCATTGTTCGCTCGGGTGGCAGGTTCGGTCTTGGCTGCTCGTGATCTCGTCCTGGCTCTTGATCGTACTCAAAGGCCAGGTGCTCTGGATTTCCTTGATCTTCGGCCATTGGTTCACTTTGTTGGTTGCGCGTGGCCCTTAGTCTACGTAATGTCCTTTCAATCTCGGGATCGTAAGGTATGATTTCCAAATTTCGACGCCTGGGCATAAACAAAGTGAGTGGTTAAGATCAAGGTAAAAATCGAAAATAAAACAAGTAAATTGCTAAAGTAATACTCAGATAATTGGTAACACTATCAACATAGATAAAATCAATTTGGTCCCCGGCAACGGCGCCAAAAACTTGATACGCGTTTTCCTCACGTATAAATTACCGCAAGTATACGGTATCGCATTTTGCAGAACAGTGGTTCCGGATATCGATCCACAGGGACCTTGTAGATTCAAATGTTGAGTAGTGTAATTATATTATCGTTATATTATCTAGCCGATCGTAAATAAGTGGATTGGTGAGAAACCCTAATTTAAAAGCATGCAAGAACGTAAACATGCAAATATAAAATGTACGTAAATAAAGTAACGACAACTCAACGCGGGGGACTTCGATTTAAAGGGGACTTCTAGGGCTAAATCCACCTAGGTATAATCAACAACGATCGACAAATCCACCATCTAAAATCACGTTCCTATTCGTTAACCCAGACGCTAATATACTCTAACCCCCGTCTCCAGTGTAGCTAGAGTCTACCCACAGGTCCGACGTCTCCGTTCAGAACCTGCTATTAAGAGAGCATTTAGGTCAAGTCCTTAAGGGCTACCCGAAGTGCATCACGTCTCCGTTTCCACACCCCGGGCTATGTTTTCCTAACTTCAAACAAGAAATCCTCTCTCGAGTTCATTCCTATTTAATATCAGTCTGAGAGCTGATCAACACAATCAGAAGCATTTAATACAGGAAAACATAAACGAAATCAAAACACGACAAATAGAAAGTAGAAATGACGATCGAAATCAATATATACAAGGCTTCATTACCCTAGAAGAAAATGTTCTTAGTTCATAACAAACATAGTATCAAAAGAATGTACAAAGGAAATGAAGAACAAAACGTAAAGAAATTGCGTAAGAAAAACCCAAGTCGGAACCCTCGTTGATGATTCCCGCGAAGAACCGTCGAAAACCGTAAAAAGTCGAAGAAGTATGAAGAGTGAGGGCTTGCTTCTATTTATAGTAAATTGCAAAGCTTCCTCAAGAAGCTTTGCAATTTAAAATATCTATCCTTGAAAAACGTGCCAGATCGCGATCCAATAAAGCCAGATCGCGATCTGGCTTTTAAAAAAAACGTGAACCGCCTTCCAGATCGCGATCCAGGAAGTGCGGATCGCGATCTGGGTGTGAATATTGCTTGCTACTGGAATATGCATCCAGATCGCGATCCGACTTTCCTGGATCGCGATCTGGGTCTTAATGATCACTTTCTCGGCTTGAAAAATCGGTTTCGCTTCCAAATGGCTTCGACTTGGCAACAAAAGCTAACAAAACCTAAAAAAGGAAATAAAACAAGAAACGCAATAATATATACAAATAAAGCCGAAACTCGGACGAACGAAGACCAAAACTCGAAGATTCGATAAGCAAAAATCGTGCAAAACGAACACTTATCAGGCGGCCAACACCAATTTAATTAGTACTTCAAAAATAACCCCATTTTAAAAACTCCAAAACAAAACAACCCCAAAAAAAAAAAATTGCACCGATAGAATAGAATATATATCATACCTTAAAACAAATTGATAATAAATTTAGGTTTTTTTTTTTGATAATTATAATAAATGGGCAATTTGCTATAGGTCCTCCTATAAGAGATTATATGTGTTAAAATCCATCTAATAAACTCTAATTTCCAGCAAATTTTTGTATTTATAATTTGTCAAAAGTACCCCTATCAATATCTCTAGTAATATACGGTAAAATATATCTTCAAAATCCAATCCCCCATTTCTCTCCCTATTATACTGCAAATCCGAAATTCCAATTGCAAAAATCTTGAATTCGATTTCTCCCCTTATTCTTCAAATCGAAAATCTCACCACGAATTTTGAATCCTTCAAGAGGTTTTGGGTGTTTGGTCGTTTGCAGTTTTACCAGGTCGTTTGCATTTTGTCTTCGTTTTCGATTTGCTGTTCAATTTTTGGGTTCTTGGTCGTTTGCAGTTTTGGGTGTTTTGGTTGTTTGCAGTTTTCGATTTGCAGCAGTTTGCAGTTCTCGATTTTTGGGTTCTTGATCGTTTGCAGTTTTCGATTTGCTGCAGTTTTCGATTTTTGGGTTCTCGATCGTTTGCAGTTTTCGATTTGGTCGTTTGCAGTTTTCGATTTGCTGTTCAATTTTTCGATTTGGTCGTTTGCAGTTTTCGATTTGCTGCAGTTTGCAGTTTTCGATTTTTGGGTTCTTGATCGTTTGCAGTTTTCGATTTGGTCGTTTGCAGTTTTCGATTTGCTGTTCAATTTGCTGTTCAATTTTTGGGTTCTTGGTCGTTTTACCAGGTCGTTTTACCAGGTCGTTTTGGGTACCAGGTCGTTTTGGGTGTTTGTCGTTTGCAGTTTTACTTCGTTTTGTTTGCAGTTTACAAATTGTTGTTGCCCACTTTGACTTCGTTTTGTTTGCAGTTTACAAATTGTTTGTTGCTCGGAATCAACGGCTGGTGTTAGGGTTTGTTGTTTGGAGTTCATACGATGGCCAAAACACGATTAAGTCTTGGTAATCAATGATCCTTTTGTATTTAGTTTGTTTGCTATTTATTTCAAATATTTCAATACTAATTTGAGAAACCGTTTTTTCCCCCTTAACAGCAAAGGATGATGATGATTTCCAATCCCCGAAATCAGGTAAATTGAGGGGTTTGTGTATGTTACGACTATGGTTATGTTTATTCTAAAACAATACGTTTGAAGAACCTAATTATGTGTTCTGACTTTGCTATTTACATTTATCTGTTATGAGTTTGCAAGTTGAATTTCATTATGTTCGTTTTGGATTTCCAAATTTTACTGCAGTCAAAACCCAAGAACCACTAACCGTTACAGAAAAGAAACCCCGCTTCACATCATCGTGCGAACCTCGTTTTGTTTTCCATGTATTGCACTTTGCAGTTTCACTCTATGTTTGTTGATAAAAGGATTTCATGTGTTTACATTCACCTTGTAAATTCCAAGTTCAAATTGCAAATGAAAATATTTGCTTTTTATATTTGCATTCTGTAAATATTGTTTTTCTCAAACTAATACTAATATCAAATTTATATTTGTTGTTTTAATGTTTGCATTATTTGGGGGTAGGGTTTGTTATTTACTAAAATAATATAACAACACACAATCAATAAAAAACAATAATTTTTTTTTTTCGAAAAATCCAAAGAAAAAAGAAAGAAAGAAATGACATGGTGAGATTTGAAGAAAGAGAGAGAGAAAGAAGAGGTCAGAAAAATAAGAGGAGAGAGAAAGAGAGAGGAAAGATAAAATACATGAAATCGTGAGGAGAGAGAGAAGTGAGAGAAAGATGAGAGTGATATGGGGGATTTGTTCCCTTATTTTACATAAATAATCATTGCATATTAATATTAATTAAGGGTATTTAGTCTATATACTAATAATTTAAATTAATTTACATTATTTTTATTGACTAAAGGACCTACACCTATATTCATCTTATGAAATGGACTTCCACCTATATAAGTTTCAAATAATGGGTGTCTAGCCAATTTCCCCTATAATAAATTTAGGTTCATTGTCGGAATCCGAGTCATTCACACGTCTTTCCCATTCCCGCAATAATCCAATGCAGGAAGGCCAATAAATACCAATTTAGGTAGCTATTTCTATCCCTTTGAAAGATTTTTTATTTTTATTTTTTCCTTTGAAAGATTTTATTGCAAATACATTATATATCATGATTTGGATATGATTTTCACAGTAGTTTTTTTTTTTTTTGAGTAAATTCAAATCATGTTACTAAGGGGAAGTAGGGGAGATGTACGATTCGAACTCTATCTCTACGCTAATAGTAGAGGTTATGTACTGATATGCCTAATTGAGTCAGCCCAATAAGCTTGCAATCTCTCTACTATTAGGCCACGAACCCGATTAGAAGAACACTATTACGAAAGCTCAATCACCTTTAAATAAAATTTGGGCCCAATAAATTATTTTCAGCCCAATCGACAAGATATCAATTTATTTATCAAAGGTACGCTCTATCATTCAATCAATTCAACGGCGCGTATTCTCTCTATTATCACTGACTATACGCACGTCTGACTTGAGCGTCGGAAGGGTTTCCGCCGGATCAACCCTGGCCTAGTTCACGTGTTGTGCTTTCGCAGGTATCTCAGGACCATCTAGCACGTGAGCAGTGATTCACTTTGCTCTCCCAGCTCCCTCTATCTCAACTACATAAGGTGGTCTATTTCTAGCATTATCAGGTACCAACTCTCCTAACAATGATAAGAATCGATGATTTTCACTTTAGTTCAACTTTAAATATGAGTGCATGCTTACTTTATTCAGACATCTAATTATCATAAAGTAAAAAAAGTAAGCATCAAACAAATATACGAATTATTTTGGGCCGTAGAAAAAGGAAAATTTTGAAGGCCTAGGCAATTGGCATCCGTTCATCTTTAGAACCGGCCATGAATGTGAGAAATTTTCACCCAAATTTTCATTGAATTGACAAAAGTTCAATGTCATATTCTTTGGAGTGAAACAAAAGTGACTACTAAATTAAAACGTGTTCGAAAAGGTTGTTTCAACATAATAGTAATGCCAATTATTAACTAGCTAGGATTTGAAATAATTTAAATAGATAAACTAACTTTTCTAGTAAAATAATTTAATTATTTTGTTGGTCCCGATAAGATTATATTCAATCAATTAATTAGAAGACTTGAAATTAATTGAAGGATTTACATTATGTTAATCAATTTGGTTAGAATGATTAATTGATCTGAACCTAATTTTAGTTATGTGATGTTTGAAATCAATCAATTAGTGGGATTATAATAATTAATTAAATAAAGCTTGAGTTATGTCATATTTTGAAAAAGCTTTTATAAATTAAGAGTTTTTTTCGGTTTATAGTCCATTTTTTGAGTGTTCGGAAAACGACTTGTGAAAATAACTTGTTTTAAGCTATAAAATGTCATAAGCATGTTTGAGATAGTTTTTTTGATTTAGAAATTGATTGAGCCTAAATAACCGGATAGAGAAAGTAAGGCCTGAGAAGGATTGAAAGACTATTGGAAGAAGGCCCAAAGAAGAAAGCCTATTCCAAGCGCAATGTACCTGCAAAAAAGGAGTACCGGGAGGAGTCTCCCGACGTTAGCACTCCAACGATTAAATAAGTTGGGTGTTTTGTCGAGAAGAGAATGTATATGTAAAAATGGCAAAGTAGGTAAGATTCTAAACGCATTCTTGTACCTCAAGACTGCTATTTGCGATGGATCTCGCTGTCACTTTCTCTCATGGGGGTGATGTGACCTTCCGGGCTTTCTGGTATGTCGGCGGCGAGCACTTTCCTTGGGCTGCGGGTTATTTGTTGTGGGTAGCCCCTTCGACCGCTAGCGGACTCTCTTGATTATGCGGGGTGGTAGTTCACTTTCTAAAAGTTGGGTGCTCGGCCCGGAGGAGTACTCGCCTCAATCCCACGTGGGTGAGTCTCCTGTCTGTCACTACAGACCTTTCCGTCGCTGTTGTTACTTCAGTCGCAAAACTAGTCTCATCTGTCAGCCGTCCATTCCTTGTGGGAAAGGGTGATGGGGCTAGTGACAATGAGGTTTAGGCCTTAAATACATTGAGTTTTTCCTTACCGGACGTTATGAGGTAAATGTGCGCAGAACAGAAGTAATTTTTGCAAATCACTACCAATGATATTTGATATCATACTCTTATTGTTTTTATCTAAATCCTTTCGATATGGATATTTGAGATATTTCTTCAGAATAAGCTAAAAGTAAATTTGATTTGCAAACATTTTCAACTTTTAAATTATCATTTTGAGTTTCTAAGGAATTTGCAAATACCCACTTTTAAAAATACCCATTTATTTTCAACTAACTCACAATCACCCTAAGGCCTAATTGATGAAGATAATATGACCAAGCCCAAGACTAAGGGCTTGGAAGAGAAGCCCATCAGGGTTTCTTTTAATTATAGGAAAATATTATATAGAATGGAAGAAGAAATTATTATTAGACGAATGCTTAAAAGCCATGCTTCTAATGCAGTTAATTTATTTACTTATTCAATTAATTAGGTTTTTGTCTTTTAAATGAGAATACGCGTGATAAATTAATTATACGTTTATTTATTTATTAATGCATAAGTCGTCGTTTATTCTATTCGTAGATAAATTGGTGTATTGAGTTCTCTAACACATAGAAGACCAACTTTTATGTTCATATAAGAGTACAAAATAGTAGTTCACAAAGTAGATGGAAAGAAACGTACAATCGAAACGGTTGTAGCATAATATTGTTATATGGTTGTGTGTATTTCGAAATGGGAACGAATAAAATTTGGACAGAAGTTTGACAAGAAAAATGTAGTCGAGGCAAGAACTCAGTTCTTTCTCTTTAACACAAATTTGCCCCGTGCAGTGCTCTCGGTTTACGGCAATTGTCTCCCAAGATACAACGACTATTTCAGTTCCAACAAAATATCACAACAATTATTGGAACACGGCGAACAAAACGACGTTTAGGACTTTATAAGACACGAAGAAAATGACTTGATAATGCAACAATATGCAACGAGATGCTATGATGAGAAGTAAATTCAATTAATGTATTGAATTCCATGTGAATAATGAATTAATCAAATGGTGGATTTTGGAATCTATTTATAGATTTTCAAAGGTTATGACCACAAGTCACAACTCTTATGAAAATAATTGGGATAATTAGCTATACCCCCTTATTTCAAACTTATATGGCTAGGAGTTCAATCTGTTAGATTAGTATAGCTATAGGCCATTTGACCAATTTTTTTAATTAAATGAATTAAAATTATAAGCATATGGACATAAACACCCTTCAACAATAAAATTATTTAATTATGGAAGTCATTAATTACCTAAATTGCGTTGAATAAATCTCATATATCACGTTCTAAGATTTGGAAGGGAGTTATGAGACGCGGTTTAAAAAAAAAGGGCAAATGGCAAAAAGGCCCATCACATGGGACTTAAATGCATTTTGGTCCACAAAAAAAACAGTCTCTCAATTAAGCCCATCCCCATGTCTTTAGTCTAAAACACCCTCAATAATATAATTCTTATCAATTCCACCCATTATACTCTAACTTCCTTAACATTACACATTGACCCGAATTTAAACAAATATATCACATTAACCCCCAAAACTTTTTTTTTTCAGAAAATAATTTTTTTTCTGAAATGTTTTTTTTTCCGGCCAGATTCCGGCGTTAACTGCCGGAGACCGCCGGTCTCAGGCGTTGACTTTTTTTTTTTTTTTTTAACTTTTTTTTTTCCTGAAATTTTTTTCCGGCCGGTCAACCACCGTTGACCGCCGATCTCCGGCGTTGACTTTTTTTTTTTTTTAATTGTTTTTCTAAAAAAAAAATATTTTAATTAATATTACAATCTTGGATACTAAATTACTGTCTCAGACAGTAATATTACTGTTTGGGACAGTAATATTATTAATATTATTGTCTAAGACAGTTAAATTACTGTTTGAGACAGTAATTTAACATCCAAGGCAGTAATATTAATTAAAATAATTTTTTTTAAGGAAAAAAAAAAAAGTCAATTAACAGTTAAATTACTGTCTCCGACAGTTAAATAACTGTCGGAGACAGTAATTTAGCAACGAATACAGTAATATTAATTAATTTTTTTTTTTAAGAATAAAAAGTCAATTAACAGTTAAATTACTGTCTCCGACAGTTAAATAACTGCTGGAGACAGTAATTTAGCAACGAATATAGTAATATTAATTAAAATATTTTTGAAGAAAATAAAAAAAAAAAACAAAAGAGTCAATTAACAGTTAAATTACTGTCTCCGACAGTTAAATAACTGTCGGAGACAGTAATTTAGCAGCCAAGACAGTAATATTAATTAAAATATTTTTTTAAGAAAAAACAAAATTATAAAAAAAAAAAAAAAAAAAAAGTCAACGCCGGAGACCCGGCGGTCAACGGCAGTTGACCGGCCGGAAAAAAATTTTAGGAAAAAAAAATTAAAAAAACAAAAAAAAGTCAACGCCGGAGACCGGCGGTCTCCGGTGGTGGCGGGTCAAAATTGGGGTCAAAATTGAAATTAGGGTTAAAATTGGTTAATTGATGAAATTGGGCTAAATTGGGGTGTAAATCATGAAATTGGAGTTAAATTGGGTTTCAATGAATTGGGGGTAATTTTGGTATATATAAAAGGATTTTCCTTATTTGCAAATAAGTTTGAATGGGCTGGATTTATTAGAAAGACAAAAAAGTTGGATGTCCCTCTTTTAATTAAGTGCCCTTGTCATGGGCCTATTTGCCATTACCCCTAAAAAAAAATCCTGGAAGAGAGTTTATCAAACGTGGTTGAATTAAAGAACTCATTCGTCATTATGGGATCTTAGAATTGGATGGCTTTAGTTTTGTGAAATCAATTTCAATTGGGTAAATTTTTGTTTTCCGTATTGCTATCAATATGAAGAAGAGCTACGTCAACAGGTTTGTTTTGTTGTTGGTTACTATCGTGTTCTTTTGGTGGTCGATCCACAACATAATTGAGGTTTTTTATTTGTTAATTTCGTTATGCAGTTTATATTTCGAGATTGAAGAAGGTGAGCGACGTATGAGAGGTTGAAGGCGGTGGAGATTGATACAGTGGAAGGAAATTCAGAAAATTCTCACCCCGATCTTGAGTAATGGTTCTACGGCAAGCAACCCACCAGATTTAATGCTCCTCTTCACCGACGTTCGGAATCCACCTTCCGCTTCGTCCCCCACAATGTCTGCGTCTTGCGCCCTACATCCTCGCTGGCTTTGACTAGTTGCACTTCATTGATAGGGTTCATTACAGCGGCGGCAGCGACTCTAGGGTTTGTGGCGGAGCTAGGGCCGACGGCAATGGATTTGTGAGATGTTGTTTATTGTTGCATTTTGCAATTACTAGTATTATTAGGGGTAAGTATTTTTTTCTTTTTTCTTTTTTGTTTGCAATTTGCAATTTCATGTTGCACATTAGTCTTTCATTCAAAAAGTTAGTATATTTTTGATTAATCTGTTTTTTTTTTCTCCTTTTAGTTGTTTTCATTTGCATTTTGCAGTTTGCAATTTTACGTTACATATCGTTTTCTCTTTTTGATTTTTTTTTTGAAGAGTAGATTTATATTTTCCTTTTTGTTTGCTTTTTGCATTTGCATGATCTGTATTATGTTTTTTTCATTTTGCAGTTAGTGTTTTGCATTTAGATGATGCAGTTTCTTATTTGCATACGTCAAGTCATTGGCGGCGACAGTGCGACGACAACAACGATGGTGTTTCTTTTCAAGATTATGTTGTCGTTTTTTTTAACTAGGATGAGAGAGTTTAAGGATAATTTGATTTGAAAGAGAACTTTTAGGTGATTTGATTTAGGAGAGAGATTTTATAAATTTAATTTGAAAAAAAAAATTTCCTTATTTTTCTCAAGGGTGTTTCTGGTACAAAATGTATAATGGACCTATAGAAAAATATGACTTATGACTTGGGTTTATTGCTATAGAATTTAATATACAGAGGGCTATAGCAAAATGCCCCAAAATAATTTCATAAAAAGGTATCACACATTTTCATATTAATTACACACCTATTCTATTTAATAGATGCTTAAACACCTCCATCTTTTTCAATGGTGGTATTTCACTTTATTATTTTCCACACTTAAATATTTTAAATGATCCATTAATTTATCATTCATCAAAAATTAATTTTAAGAATTTAAATTAAATCAATTAAATATTCAATAAAATTTGATTCAAATACTCAAAATTTCCGACAAATATTTTAGTAGTCTTGGTCATACTAAAACATTTGAATAAACTATATAAAAATTTATTTAATTAAAATAGAAAATGTCATCAAAGAAATCTTTGACAACCACATTCCACACATTTGAAATTTTGGTGTCCACCTTCATTGGAATATGGTCTTTGGCAACAACACTTTCAAATATTTATCTATTACAATTTGGCAACTAGATCGCTTCATTTATTTTTCCCAATATTTGTTTTGTGAAAAATACATATTTTTCTTAGTATTAACAATAAAAAATATTTCTTAATAATAATAATAATAATAATAATAATAATAATAATAATAATAATAATAATAATAATAATAATAATAATAATAATAATAATAATAATAATAATAATCTTATATATAAAAGAAAGAAACGCTAGGGCAACCCTAAGAAACCCTAATGTCATATTTGTAAAAAAAATTCAATTTTTATCTCCTTAATATTATTTTAAATATTATTTTCGAATTTTATCATATTTGTATCCCCTAATTATTATTTTAAATATTATTTTTAATTTTTGTCAGATTGTTGTCTTCTAAATATTATTTTTTATTTTTATCTAATTTTTATCTCTTAAATATTATTATAAATAATATTTTGAATTTTATCAAATTTATATCTCCTAACTATAATTTTAAATATAATTTTCAACTTTTAGCAGATTTTTATCTCCTAAATATTATTTTCGAATTTTATCACATTTATATCTCCTAAATAATATTTTAAATATTTTTTTCGAGTTTTATCATGTTTTTATTAGTTTTTATCTCCTAAATATTATTTTCGTTTTTTATCAGATTATTGTCTCCTAAATATTATTTTCGATTTTTTATCACATTTTCATCTCCTAAATATTATTCTAATTATTATTTTCGTATTTTATCAACTTTTATCTCATTAACATTATTTGAAATATTATTTTCGATTTTTATCAAATTTTTATCTCCTAACTATTATTTTAAATTTTATTTTCGATTCTTATCAGATTTTTATCTCCTAAATATTATTTTTTGTTTTTTTTATCAAATTTTTATCGCCTAAATATTATTTTAAATATTATTATCGATTTTCATCAAATTTTTATCTCCTAGATATTATTTATCATAATCTGATTTTCGATTTTTACAGAAAAGGGTAAATAAATCTGATTTTCATCCCTAGCGTATTTTGTGACATTGTTTTACAGAATGTGTGCAACATTTGAATTTTATTTCTTCCCTACCTAAGACTTCTTCTTTTGGTAACCGGACTTAAGATTTTGTTTCTTATCTTCTTCTTCATCCTATTGACTGTGTGGCAATTAGTTTACATCTTTTTCCATCATGGCTTATAGGTCTTATATATAAAAGAAAGAAACGCTAGGGCAACCCTAAGAAACCCTAATGTCATATTTGTAATTTTTTTTCAATTTTTATCAAATTTTTATCTCCTTAATATTATTTCAAATATTATTTTCGAAATTTATCATATTTGTATCCCCTAAATATTATTTTAAATATTATTTTTAATTTTTATCAGATTTTTGTCTCCTAAATATTATTTTTTATTTTTATCAAATTTTTATCTCCTAAATATTATTATAAATAATATTTTTTAATTTTATCAAATTTATATCTCCTAACTATAATTTTAAATATAATTTTCAACTTTTAGCAGATTTTTATCTCCTAAATATTATTTTCGAATTTTATCAAATTTATATCTCCTAAATAATATTTTAAATATTTTTTTCGAGTTTTATCATGTTTTTATTAGTTTTTATCTCCTAAATATTATTTTTGTTTTTTATCAGATTATTGTCTCCTAAATATTATTTTCGATTTTTTATCAAATTTTTATCTCCTAAATATTATTTTAAATAATAATTTTGATTTTAATCATATTTTATCTCCTAAATATTATTCTAATTATTATTTTCGTATTTTATCTACTTTGATCTCATTAACATTATTTGAAATATTATTTTCGATTTTTATCAAATTTTTATCTCCTAACTATTATTTTAAATTTTATTTTCGATTTTTATCAGATTTTTATCTCCTAAATATTATTTTTTTATTTTTTTATCAAATTTTTATCGCCTAAATATTATTTTAAATATTATTATTGATTTTCATCAAATTTTTATCTCCTAGATTTTATTTATAATAACCTGATTTTTGATTTTTACAGAAATGGGTAAATAAATCTGATTTTCATCCCTCGCGGATTTTGTGACATCGTTTTACAGAATGTCTGCAACATTTGAATTTTATTTCATCCCTACCTAAGGCTTCTTCTTTTGGTAACCGGACTTTAGATTTTGTTTCTTATTTTCTTCTTCATCCTATTGACTGTGTGGCAATTAGTTTACATCTTTTTCCATCATGGCCTATAGGTAGTTTCATTTTGTTAAATTATGTGTTTCATTAATTTATACCAAAGTTTTCAAATTTTATGTATAACAATTATTTCATTTTATATGTTAGTGGACATGTTATTGAAAGGGATGATTTGAGAGAATTAACCAAAAATGGGCGGAGCCACAAGTTATTGGAAGTCGACTTTCAAGACTTATTGTTTGTATGTGATATTTAATTTATTGTTTATATTTATTTTTGTTTCTTAATTTTCCAATTGTTAATTCCAGTGGCAAAACAACCTTAAAATGAGGTAGTGGAGAAGGGCTTAGTTCCGATGCAAGATGTATAGATCGCCTTTTACGATGGTATGTTGTCGATAGTTTAGTTTTGATTATGTTAACTAAGTTATTAAATCTAATTACTTTTAAGCTCAACATGAAAGACATAGTTGATGATTTTTTTCCTGGTTCAAATTTTCAATCTACTGGTATTAGCTGATTCAATTCATTTGGAAAATTATTCAACAGTAAAGTTATCTCCTTTTTTTTTTTTGTGTAGTATACTTAATAATGTTCCAGTATAATAGAATTTTGATCATACGATACATCAAACGTTTGTTTATATTCTTACAATATCAAAACAATGCAATTTGTTGTCCCGTGCATCGCACGGGTACAATTACTAGTAATAATAATAACAATAATAATAATAATAATAATAATAATAATAATAATAATAAATAATAATAATAATAATAATAATAATAATAATAATAAATAATAATAATAATAATAATAATAATAATAATAATAATAATAATAATAATAATAAAAATAATAATAATAATAATAATAATAATAATAATAATAATAATAATAATAATAATAATAATAATAATAATAATAATAATAATAATAAATAATAATAATAATAATAATAATAATAATAATAATAATAAATAATAATAATAATAATAATAATAATAATAATAATAATAACAATAATAATAATAATAATAATAATAATAATAATAATAATAATAATAATAATAATAATAATAATAATAATAATAATAATAATAATAATAATAATAATAATAATAATAATAATAATAATAATAATAATAATAATAATAATAACAATAATAACAATAATAATAATAATAATAATAATAATAATAATAATAATAATAATAATAATAATAATAATAATAATAATAATAATAATAATAATAATAATAATAATAATAATAATAAATAATAATAATAATAATAATAATAATAATAATAATAATAATAATAATAATAATAATAATAATAATAATAATAATAATATAATAATAATAATAATAATAATAATAATAATAATAATAATAATAATAATAATAATAATAATAATAATAATAATAATAATAATAATAATAATAATAATAATAATAATAATAATAATAATAATAATAATAATAATAATAATAATAATAATAATAATAATAATAATAATAATAATAATAATAATAATAATAATAATAATAATAATAATAATAATAATAATAATAATAATAATAATAATAATAATAATAATAATAATAATAATAATAATAATAATAAAGATTGACTAGAAATAAGAAATCAAATTTAGCGTTTTCATTAAAAGGTTTAATTCTTAAAGAAAAACATAATTATCATTACAATTTTTTAAAAATAGTAAGAATATTTAAATTATGATTTGGACTCATTATAATTGATTTTGGCTGATTTTAACTTATCTGTCTTCATTCTTACTTAATTAACTTAATGATGGGAGTTCATTTTTTTTAGAGGAAGATGGGAGTTCATTTTTACTTTAAACTTCTAAATTTTGATGACAATGTTAATTTTATTTGAACTTTCTATTTTTACACCTAAACATAACCAAAAAATCATTTTTTTATTATTAATTTTTTTATCGTTGCCATCAACGAAAATATGTTTTTCACAAAAACATTAATGGCAAAAAATAGATGTATGCTAAATTATTGTATTATAAAGGAGGTGGATGCCAATATTTGAAATGAATGGGGTGTTGTTGCCAAACTACCAAAGTTTAAGGAAGATGAATGCCAAAATTTATGGCTTTAAATACATTAAATAACGCCTTATATGTAGTAAATAAAAAATGGTGGATCGTTAAATTAAGAGGGTAAGTGTATTTTTGAAATACGAGAGTAACTGCGACATAGTACAAGGGAAAAAAATGTATATATTTTCCCTACTAATTGTGCTCTTATACAATTTACAAAGGTGTGTGTTTTCATTTCAAATCTTTAATCATAGTCAAGCTTTATATACACTACAAGAAAGTTCGCATTTGGCTACAATGAATTTCGTTGTGGAAAGTATCTAATTTCGTTGCTAATTCTATTCGCAACGAAAATAAGTCGTTGCTAGCTTCGTTGTCTTTTGTTTGTTACGGAAAGTTCGGGGCAACAAATTAAAAGTTGTTGCCAATACATTAAAGTTTGCGCAACGAATTCATGTCGTTGGCAAATATTTTTCGTTGCCTATACATTTAGAATGCACAATGAATATATTTTGTTGGCAATTATATATCGTTGCCAATGTATTATGTATACACAACGAATTTATTTTCGTCGCCAATAGTATACACAACGAATTTATTTTCGTTGCCAACGAATTTATTTCATTGCAAAACATATGGTCCGGATTTTTATCGAAGCCGGACCCACATCCGCCAACCCGACCCACATCCATTGGCGCACCGGACCCGAATCCATTGGACCACCGAGCCAAGCCGGACCCGAATCCATTGGACCACCGGCCACTTCGGAATATGAATAGTTGGTCGAACTCACGATCGGCCCAACGGGTTGATAAATGTTAAATATATGAAAATATGAAATTGGTAGGAATTGAACCCTGGTTGATTTGAAGTTAGAGACCCTTCAAACCGCTGGGCCAACATTATATTCTGCAAACTTGCTGAAAATAAAATTGTAAAAACTAAATAGACAAGGTAAAATGTTTAATATAGTTATATAAATAAATAATATGTCAAAAAAATAATTTACAATAAAATTAAATTATAAATATAACATCTTGTCATTAATTCTCCACTATTAATAAATGTATATATACTTAATTTTTAAAACCATATAAACAATTAACTTAACAAAAAATGCATGAGTTACTGCTAGTTAATATAAATAAATTTTCTTATCGTATTTTATTTTATATAAATATATATATATATATATATATATATATATATATATATATATATATATATATATATATATATATATATATATATATATATATATATATATATATATATAATAATAATAATAATAATAACAATAATATATACAATAAATTAAAATCAAGAAAAAATAGTTGGTTTGTAAATTGGCAACGATTATATTTTAATTTGTTGCCAAATCACTTGGAACATTTACAAACAATTATATTTTGTTGCTAAATCACTTGGAGCATTTACAACAAAATATTTTGTTGTCTTTTATCACTTACTGGCAACAAAATAAATTTGTTGCCGTTGTATATGTATTTACTACAATTTTATATCGTAGCAAAAAGAAACACTCTTTTGCAACAAATGAAGTTGTTGTCTTACATTAAATTCGTTGCGAAATATATATGATACTATTCACAACAATAGTTTTCGTTGCCTATGAGGTTCAAAGGCAACAAAAATTTCTTGTTACAAAAAGGTTATTCTTTAGCCACAATTACTATATTTCGTTGCTAAAATATAATTATTGGCAACAAAATTAATTTCGTCCACAAAGAAATCGTTGCCTGTTTTATATTTTCTTGTAGTGATAGTAGTTGCACTAAACATATCATAAACAAAGAAGACAACATCAAAAAGCACAAATACAAAATATAAATATAAACAATTAAATAAAAGAATGAACATAAATTAAAATTAAAAAAAAAAAAAAAAATGGTGACTCATCTCATTCATGAATGGTTTCCAAAGCAGGCTCCCAAGATCTCTGCCTAGTGAACCTTTCACCATTTGCTGACTCATCCTCCAAATTATTAATATTATTATTAGGGAAAAGACAAAAAAAATCATGAGGAAAAGTAATACTAGTAATATTCTTCTTGGAGAAAATAACTGCTTGTTGTTTGAATCCTAATTTAGTAGAGGTTTTATGGGTATTGACAATGGAGTTCATCTCATCATCTGTGAGCACTGAGTAAAGCATTTCCATGGGGAGAAGGAAATACAGTTGCCCTATCTCCAATTCTTCGTCTGCGCACACCCCGGGAATTCTCTGCCCGACTCGTAGGTGAGTCGACTCGCACAGAAACTGACCTGGATTTCGTATCAATATTTCTGCTGCTTTCGGCGGCGATGATTTCGTAGTGTATATCAGCAGTCTGCCGTCGGTGGTTGAGACTACTCTCACTACTCCGCCGCCGCCGCCGCCGTTGGAGATGATTGATGGTGCACACATTAGTGCTGCATTGCCCATCTCTCACTTTCTCTCTCTAGAAATTTCGAGGGTAAAATTATTGGAGTGTGTTTGCTTTGGAACAAAAGTTTGATCGTTTATTATAAATGTGTTATGATATATGTCTTAATTAATTGGGGTTAGTATGCTGGAATCCCGAGCTTAATTAGAATTATCTAGATTTTTTTTTTTAAATACACTACTATTTTAAAATATAATATAATTCGCATCTTAATTTTTTTTTTAATTAGAATCTATTTAATTGAACTAGTCCTTTAGTTCTAACTTCTAACAAGTTTTGTCACTATAAATCTGTATCTCAAATCCATTAAATACTTTTAATGAACACTATTTGTACTACCAATTGATTTAATCTCGCTTGAGACACTGAAAATGAAGTTTTTTGGCACTTTGCACCCTTCAAAAATAATAATAGTAGTTTGCACTCTCAAAACGCGATAAATCATTTACAATGCATACATAACTAAATAACGAGGGCAGTTTTATTTTTTATTGATTTTTTTTTTTATTTCCAGGATGCATAATTAAAAATTAAATAGTTATTTTCTTCAACCACCAATCTAATTTTGAACCTACAAAGTGCGAGAAAATAAAAATCACACCTGATTATTGAAAATATTATATTTTCTTACAAAATAAAATAAAATTTTATCACTAAATTATTCAATTGATGAATCTTTTATTGTAATTAGTAAAAATATTTGATAGACATATTTGTAAGAAAATATTGGAGATTTTTTTTGATAAAATATTTTTTTTATTATAAAAATATAAATCTTAAATATTTTGATAAGATGTATTTTTATTTGGTTTTTTAAAGGACTGATGAATAAAAAATAATTGATTTGACATTTGGCATCGTAAATTTTAGACGTTAACTATTGAGGCACACATTTAAAAAGTTGCTTAACATGGTTGAATTTTAGAAGAGAAAAAAAAAACCACATAAAAGGCCTAATATTTATATAATAATTACAATAAATCAATATATATGTTCACAATTTTGAGGGGTAATATAGTAAAATTAGCCTACCTAATTCTATGAAATGCATGCTTAATTAATATTTTAATTGAATTAGAAAATGTAAATGAGTCCAAAAGATATTTTGGATGTTTAGTGCATGACAGATAGTGGTAGTTAAGGTGGGAGAGAAGGGTGTCCCTTTGATTATCTGTATTCATAATATTCACAACAAATACTCTTCTGTCTTAACTTTTTCTTTTTTTTTTTCTTTTTTTTTTGTTTCTCGTAAAAGAAAAAAATAAATTAAAATCAATTATTCATGAATATTAAACGGCAAACACCATTAATTAAATAGTAATTAGATAAATATGTGTTACTATTTTTTCTTTCGAGCACCTAGATTTTCTATCTATGGACGTAAAGGAATCGACTTCATCTGAATATTTTGAATTTGTATTGATTTCAAATAAAATCAAGCTCGAACGGGCTTTAATAAATTGAGAATGAATCGAGTCGAATTGATGTTTTCCTCTATGTATTGTCTTGAATCGAGCTCAAAGGGGATTTAATGATTTGATCCCATTTACATCCTTGAAATGGAGTTTTTTTGGCACTTTGTACTTAAAAAAAATAAAATCAATATCATTTTACACCATCAAAAAGCAATAAATCGTTCCTAATGCACCCTGGATTGAATATTTAAAACTTAATGACGACAACTATTTTTCTATTGTTTTCTTTATTTCTATGGTTGAAAATAACAGATTAAAATTTTATTTTCTTCGACATCCAACCTAATTTTGAGCGCACAATGTGCAAAAATATAAAAACCATATATACCGAAAAAACTATTTTTTTTTACAAAATAAAATAAAAAAGAATTTTATCACTAAACTATTCGATAGATAAATCTTTTATTGTAATTGGGATATTTGGTAGAAATCCTTGGAAGAAAATATAATTTGCAAATAAATTGATAGCAAAATAGTTGAAGGGTATTTTTTTTTTTTTTGTAAAATATTTATTTTCTGATAAAAACATAATTTTAAAATATGTTAATGTGATGTATTTTCATTTTTGCACTATATAATTTCAAAAGAATTGATGAATAGAAAAAAATGATTTGACAAATGGAAACCTAAAGAAATCCCACTAAAAATATTAAATTCCCTTCATCAGCTTTAAAAATTCATTCGAGGTGCATTATACATGGTTTATTATGTTTCGAAGGTGCAAAATACTCTTTATTTTTTTCAAGTGTACAAAGTGTCAAAATACCACACTTCAAGGGTGCAAAAGGAAATTAAACCAAATTTAATTATTTTCGTCTCTATTTTTCATTGACAAATCAGCTTGGCATCCAATATTTTGATTTCAGTAATTTTATGTGATGGAAATTATTATATATAGCATATGGAAATTATTATATATAGCATGCTATATATATTCTTATTTTTTTTGTAGAGGCAAGATTGGTTGTGATTTCAAATCAATTTGTTGGCTTAATCTAGATTTAATTATTCATTTGTGGCACATGGAGCAAGACTCCAGTCTATCACCAGTCACGTAAAGACACTAATCAAAACAATGATTGGACACATATTCCAACCAGCTAGTAATAATTCAAAAATTAAAGAAATTATGTAGGTGGTGCTGAGAGAATCTTAAATCAGTATCTTGTTATTCGTTAACAAATTGTAATTATATGAAATTACAAATATTTTATACATGTTTTTGGCTTGATTTAAACTTGAATAGTACAATAGCTATGAAAGTTGTGATAAAGTTATTTATAATTTTCTCATTTAATTAAATGTTGTTATTCATTAAATACAACAGAGTTAACTCGACAAGAGTTTGAGCTCAAACTTAAGAATTCAAACTTGTATAGATGTTTAAAAGATCGTGAGCCATCTTATTGATATGATGCGCTTGAGCTTGAGCCCAAAAAAATTAGCTCTCGTCTCAAGCTCGCATCCCAAGCTTTGACTTGTATACCTTGAACTTGTATTAGAGATTGTTTCTTTGTTGAGACCTGAAATTGGCTAGTTGACCATGGACCCGTGAATTGGCTCGTTGAGGAAGAGCAGGTTACGGATTTCTATCCCTTTACATGTGAATCCACGGGCTAGACTTTTTTTTTTTTTTTCATTTTATAATTAACTTTTTTACCTATAAATTACACATAGGCCATCTCATTTATCACCAATTCACTGCTAATAAGTTTCATTTCATTGAATTTCTTTCTCAAGTCTCAATTTTTTTGATACATGATAAGTAGGCAATTTGATTTTAAATTCAATAGAAAAGAAATATATTTGAATTTAAATCTAATTTTAGGGCGAAGTTCAAGTCCTTTCAAGTGTTATTTTTTTTGCATTATATTTGAATAATTTACATTTAAAAAAAAAACCCGGGCAAGTCGAACCTGGAACCGGCCCAAACCTGTACGACCCAGCGGGACTCGACCCATCCCGCAACCCGTCCTCCATCTTGGCCGAAACAACGTCTCCGTTTTTCAACCCTTGAACCATGTGGGCATGTCTATTTAGTACTCTACATATAACAATCTAAGTCATATTCTCAACTCGTATCAAATATGCATATCTGAGAAGCGCGATTATGAGGCCGACTAAAGATTTTAGTGTGGGCGCATTCACAAAATCGACTTTTCTAACATTTATAAGCTCAATAATTTGTCTATCCAACTTACTTAATTATAAAATAAGATTCTAATATTGTACCGTATAGCTTCGATGGGCATGGTGCATCATTAAAGCATAAGGACGAAGAGATCATACAAGGTCTACTGAAAAGAAATTTCTTCCCTTCAAATGTATGCTACTGGTCCGACACGACCCGACCCTATATTGCCAAAAACCTTGAGTCGAATGGCTCATGAATAGTGGTAGAAGTTGGAATAAAATATCCGATTTCGACAGACTTCTACAACATAATTTTCAGTTTTTAAACAATACGATTATTCTGAAGTACGAATATTTGATTTCCAATTTTTATTGAAACTTTTGAATTGAAATCGGTATTATATATAAGATTCTAATTTTGAATGGTCAAGGGGCACAAATAGCCTGTCCCTACTAATCAGATGCATATAAGTTTTTAACCATAGATCTACACATAATAACACACACATAAATCCATGTGTTTATATGCTTAGTGAGTATTTACTTATATAAATCACATAATGTATTTCATAAGGTGTAGGATCTCATAAGTCCGTACATATAATCCAAAATTTAATTTCCAAAATTTAATTGCAAAGTTTTCAAAATTTCTCCCTTAAAAAATGTGGTAGGCTAACCCGACCCGACCCGACCCGTATTTAAAAAGATCTTGAATCAAATAGGAAGAAGATGGGTGGATAACATAACACACCATAACGGAACTTATTACACTTCCAAATTCAAGATTGTTTTTGCGCCACTCAACAAACACTCTCTCTCTCTCTCTCTCTCTCTCTCTCTCTCTCTATTGATTCAATTGGCCCAGTTTTCATCATACAGTAAGAAGAAGAAGAAGAAGAAGAAGAAGAAGAAGAAGAAGAAGAAGAAGAAGAAGAAGAAGAAGAAGAAGACCCAATTTCGATAGCATCAATGGCCGCCACGCCATGCACCGATCTCTACAGCAACAACAGTATCTTACTCTGCAAGAATAGGTCGACTTCTCTCATGGCTTTATCACCTTTCCCATTTCATCAACCTACAAAAATACCCGCCCACTCTTTCTCCAGAGGTTAGTTCAATTGGATAATTATTTAAGCTTAGAATTATTGTTTGATTATGTGTTTATCGGAGAGCTTGCTTAATTTTGCATTCATTAATTTATTACGATTTTAGCTGTTCGACATGGTTATTGATTGGCAAGGTTTTTTGAAGAAACTGTTTCCGATTATGTGAAATCCGTTCTATCCGAATAAATCGCTTGCGAAACCTAAGAAATTCTCGAAAATCGGAAGATTGAAGCAAGCAAAGCTTTTTTTTTTTTTTATGGTGGATTGGATTGTGCACCGAGGGTGCCGGTTTATTGCACTCTTTAACCGAATTCGATATATATATATTTTTAATTCTGGACATTGCATCTATTAGTATCGTTTATTCTCGATTTTATTGCAAGACCAGCATTTTAGGATCTAACAACCCGAAGAACATTTGTACTAGTTGTCTTAGGCCCCGTTTGGTTGGCAAGATAAGATTGTCCAAGATAAGATTAAATAATCTAATGAAACCCAATTATTTTATTGGATCTTGAAACGTCCAATAAAAAAAACTCATTAGAAGGCAAATAAGCCATGATTATATAATTTTGACGGGTCGACCCGGCAATTTATTGAGGATGCCAAACATCAAATTAAGTCCAACTATTTAGTTAATCATGGCTTATCTAGGCAACCAAACGGGACCTTAGGAGATTATATTTAGAGGTTATGTCATTAATTTGTTGTCGAGGTTGGGGGCGAGGAGCTTTTTTTCTGAGACGTTTTGCGCGGTTCTGTTATTACGTGTTGATTTTTCGGTTCGTGTGATTCTTTTAGAACTATAAATTACAGAAAGGACTTATTCTCAAACAGTTTCCACACTAGGAGTTTCTACTTTCTCGAAAGCAACTTCTTCATCGTCAAAATCGAAGAGGTTACTCTCTACGATACCCCGATGCAGTGACTCGTCAAATTTAAGTGGCGATAAAGACGAAGAAATCTCAAAGAAGGAAAAGGTACGTATAGACACCAATGGTTAAAAACATCAATACAATTTCTTCGTAATGTTTATCGAGACTTTATTATGCAAATATCTGTCTGAGTGATTGTTTAGATTGTAAAACGCTCCCTTTTCGTATAATATTATTCGATCACGGTATGTTTGGTTTGTTATGATTAGTTATTTGTTCGTAATGCAGACACCTTTCGGATATTCAAGAAAGGATGTTATACTAATTGGAGTCGGAGTTACTGGACTTGGCATCGGCCTCAAAAGTGGATTGGAGGTACGATGGCTCGTATCTCGTTTTGAATTTTGTTTGCTTTTAATCAGGTGAAATAATATTTTCCAAACGCGAAGAATTTAGAGAATTAAATCAAACTAAAGCAAAAAAATTGACTGAATTGACGAGGATGCAGAATTAGTGCATGTGAGAGAATAATCAAACTACAGAAAGATCAATGAGTTCATCGATTCATGTTTACGTGATGTGAGTGTAGCTCATAATTCAGCCAAGAGCAGAAAAGAAAAAAAAAGCAAAAAAAGAATCAAGAAGTCGTAAAGTATTTAAAGATGTATACTTGAATTAGTATATATCATCGTAATTCTTGATTTGTTTTCTTGAAATCGTATTGCAGTACGTTGGAGTTGATCCATTACAGGCAGGGAATGTGGTTCAGTTAGTATTGGTTTTAGGTCTTACGGTAGGTTGGATTTCGACATATATCTTCAGAGTCTCGAATAAGGAGATGACATATGCCACGCAATTACGCGACTATGAAGACAAAGTCATGCAGGTCAACTCACCGTAACTCCCTTCATTTTTTCGACTTCGAGTTTTCAAGATTCTTTAAACAATTTTGCAGCATGAGGTTAAAATGGTAATTTTGATGAAATTTGACAGAAACGTTTGGAGAGCTTAACAGAAGCAGAGATCGTAGCACTAGTCGAACAGGTTGAGGAAGAGAAGAGACAGTTGGCTGCTGGTGAGCAACTCAAATAATTAGCGGTTTTTCCGATCGGCAATTGTTGTATAATCCGCCGCGTATTGAAAATTATATATAGTACAGAAAAAATTAGGACAAACACTTTTTTTTTTTTTTATGTAGCAAAGCAAATTATTATGAGCAGATGCTGATACACTAGTGATGAATCTCAATACCCAATCCACGTGATTTATATAGGGTGAAAAATGCTTTGCTTAATGTGTGTATACGTATTTACTTAAGTACCCATTTTAAAATCATAATTATGTTTTACACTTTACTTCAAACTATTTGTTAAATTCTTATACTTAATAAATATTTTGATTATATTTTTTTTATTTGAAGACACAATTGGGGTTTGTATTTTTTTAATTATCATATATATACTAGCATGGAGTACCGCGCGCCCCTATCCTATGCCAATCGAATTTTGTTCGACAGTACAATAATGCTTTGGAGGGAG
The DNA here is from genome assembly GCF_056151865.1 of Erythranthe guttata. NCBI lineage: Eukaryota > Viridiplantae > Streptophyta > Magnoliopsida > Lamiales > Phrymaceae > Erythranthe > Erythranthe guttata. The sequence goes on from NC_142541.1 coordinate 11,731,848, forward strand.
TCGTCAAACTAATTTTAAGGAGCAGCTAAAACGAAGACCAATTCTTGTTACTTCAATACCACTACAAACAAAAAAAAAAAAGAAAAAAAAAGGTTCTTCCATAGTTCAACAATGATGAACAAAATTGCCTCGACGTTCATCCATTAACCATATCGAAGTCACAAATATCCGATAATTACGGTTCTTTCAATTGTCTCTTAACATCCTACGAATATGAAAGAAACGGGGAGTAGTGACCAACAGAGCAACTTAAAAAATGTACGTAGAAGTATAGTAGAGCACAGCCACAAAAGAACTGGGGGTGAAGTTTTTATTAGCCACTTCACCTGTATGTTTATAGTTTAGTTCGCACAAACGCGACTTAATAATCAACTACTCTGCTCCTTGTAAATAATCTTAGTTCAGCAGAGCATCGGATGGAGGGGTAAAATTGTCCGAATAATATCGTAGTGAGTATAAGAATCCGCGGATTGAAGAACTCAACCGACAAAGAATAAGGACTGGCAATTAACATAGGCAACCCCCACCATTTTTGCCCAAGTCGGATGAGATTTTGTGACAGCAAATACCCAATGTGGGAAGAGAGAGAAAAAAAGAATATGCTGTTATTATCTCCTGCTTTTTATTGGCTTCAGTCTCTTAACAGCCATGAAAGTTACTGCAGCCGAAAGAGAGTACCTGCACCACATCATCTATATTACGAAAAAACCCATTGCAAAAAAGCATATATATATATATATATATATATATATATATATATATATATATGTGTGTGTGTGTGTGTGTGTGTGTGTGTGTGTGTGTGTGTGTGTGTGGATCTACATGCAAAGAAAGTACGAAAATAGTGATGGAGTGATAAATTTACCATGTCAGCATGTAGTTTAGATGGTCCTGTGGCATAACCGAACTACGAATTAATGTAATAGCATCCTTTTGTATTGGGTATGGGCTGCTTGGATTAACATGTTCATTAATATCTTCAACGTATAACGTATTCTCCGGAAGTCCACAAACACGAGCAAGTGCTGGAACATCCACATAAAACCACTGAGCGGCATTCGGATCATTTGCAGGAACAAATATACTAGGATTCTCGCTACCTCGTATAACTCCAATCACTTCGACAGGAGTAACAGATGGAAGAAGATTCTCCTAGAATTATTATTACAATGTCATGTAAGTTATGCGTGTATATTATCATATATTTGATATTTAATTAAGAAGGCGGAGGAAAATTAGTTAGAACCTCGACAACTTCTTGCTTATCATTAGACCAAAAACGCCACCAAGAAACCTTTGCACTTTCTTGAATTGAGGCGGATGAGCTATTTTTTGCCGGTGGTTCGTCTTCAGACACGTTTAATAATGCCTTGTCTCTCCAGCTTCGTGGGACCCATCCTCTGTTGACTAGTATGGGTGACTGTACACTGCAAAAAAAAGTTTTAAGAATAGGATATGAATACGAATACTAAATTTTTAAAACTAAGGTGCATGCGTTGTAAGTTATTTTTTTAGGCCAATTTTTTATAATTATATTTTCAAATAACCCGAAAGTTGAAGTAGAATCCTCTCAACCGGAGACTGATTTCCACGTAATTTATATTTTTTCTTTATATGAAGAAAGAATGTGTTTTCTGCTCTCCGTTAGCACAAACACCAATATTGAAGCATTACAGACCACCCATTATATACCATAGATTTAAACGAACCAAAAATATGATACGTAAAATACAGCACAAGAACCGTAATAGTTTAGAAACTGAAAATACAGACTATCTTCATCAGAGAGAGAATCTCTGTGTGTGTGTGTGTGTGTGTGTGTGTGTTATAACCTTTCTTGTGAATATTTAAACAATACGGGTACCTTTCGCGATCACCATGGAGAGGAACAAGGGGAGTTATGAGGTAGTATCCATTTTCAGTCACACCAGAAATGCTCCTTGAGCGTGGGCCCACATATATCGACTTTTTCTCGTCAAAAACTCCTTTAAATTGTACTCTCCTAAACTCCAGGGAATCCAAACTCCCATTGGAAGGCACAATTTCATTGCCCTTAAGTGGCTCCAATCCTAGTCTACTCTGCCGATACTCCAGCGTTTTCATCTACAGAAGCAAACAAACATAACCCTGTGATTCGAATTCATTTTCGAACTAAACAACAACCTAATTGCAACAAATGAATCGACGCATTCAAAAGTTTGATCACAAGAAACCTATTGCATTCATCACTAATGCGACGACATTTGGAATTATACACTACGGTTACGACTATTCTGAACAAGATAGGTAGTAACTATAGAACGAAAGGTCTGCTCTCAAACTTTTCGAATTGCAGTTTGTTTGTTCGTTCAATATACTACTCCTTACACCGAAAAAACTAGCTTGTGCTGAAAACAATCAAGTAGATCAATTTAGCTAAGAGATGCTCCACAATAACTAGATCTTCGGTTTTAAGCTGCTGAACCACATATACATGTATATAATCCACAAAGAGGAGTAATGAATATTGACAGATATACATTTATAATTTTGGATGAATTCAAAAAAAAAAAAAACCTTTTCTTGTCTTCTCAAGATTTGCCAAGTGCCGAGGCCAAACGTCATGGCTCCCGGTATAAAAAGCAATAGCTTTGACCATGTTGATCTTCTTTTTATCTCTGAAGATCCCAAAAAAAACCCCAAATCAGTTTCAAAGTAAAATTCGACCTAGAAATCATAATTTTCTAATAAATAATCCTCCCAAGGGAAATGAACAAATCTGGCAATGCAAAACCCTACAAAAAAAAAAGGGGGGATGATTCGTATGACCTTGTTCTGGTTGAGGTTCGGCGGAGATGGCAGCGGCGGAGGTGGAAATCGGGGACGAGTGCGGGACCCACTTAGGAGGGATCGCCGGAGTTAGTCGCTGCCGGAGATTTTTAGCTAGGGTTCTGGAGATGGAAGGTGTTGACATGTTTTAGGATTGTGAGGGTGACATCCAGAAAACGTCGTCGTACGACGTTGCAGCTGTGTTTGGGTATACTGAAAGGGTTTTTCAGTGTCTGGGAATTTTTGGCGTGTGATTCTTATGCTTGGACCATGTCCTTAATTTCATTTGGAACATGCTTTTTTTTTTTTTTTTTTTTTTTTAAGTGAAATGCTAATTGCAATGGGATTTTTTACTGAAAATGCTCGGTACTCTTATTTCTCATTTTTCCATCTTTCTAAAAAATCCGAAACTTTCTCAACTAAAAAAAATCGAAAAACGGGAATCTTAAGTTCGTTTGACAAATTTGCTGCAGAGCAATAACAACTTCTTCAATGGCCGATCCTGACGACTTTTACAAAGTAAAAATGAAGAAATTCGCGAAGAGGGGGGGGGGGGGGGGGGGGGGGGGTGTTTGGAATCGTGCAGTGTAGCACGAGAACTCCAAATAATGGAGGTTTTCGTACTTCACAGTACGAGATTTTTTTTTAAAAAGGAGCAATTCGTCATCTGCAGGACGGGAACCTAGGTTTCCGTGCCCTAGAGGAAAGGGAAACATGGGATTCGTCCTCTGGGGCACGAGTAATTTAATTTCTTTTTCATAGTCTTATTAATATACTAATTATTAATTTGTATACTTTGGTAGGCTAATGAAGGTGATTTTGACAATGAATTTGACGATGAATATGAGAACGAGTACAAGAATCCCAACATGTGTTATAATGTTCCTCAAAACACACCAACAACTTCTGAGGATCACAGTGAATATTTCAATGTGGATATTGAGTTTGAAACTGGCAAAGAATTAGTGGCATGGGCAAAAAACAACGCTGCTACTCATGGTCATCGATTGATAGTAGCTTCAAGCGAGAAAAACGTTTATGTACTAATTACATGTCATATGTCTGGGAAGGGACGTGAAAAACGAACCGATGGTGTGAGGCTACGAAATGTGGGAACAAAGAAATGTGGATGTACATTTCGTTTATACGGTAGCAAAAATCGATATGATGGACTATGGCGAATGAAAAAAGAGAATATGGTGGGGAAGACTATGATACAGCATGTGACGTCGAGCCTTCAAAAAAACTGGATATGAATATTGGTATCGAAGTAGTGAAGCTGGTGATACAGTTATTGATTTGATGTTTGTCGCTCCTATTATTTCACTGAAACTTTTGCGGTTATTTCATCACGTTATATTGATGGACTGCACTTACAAAATCAATAGGTATGAAGTTATTTTGTATTTAGTTTGATTGCATTTGGTATTTATGTTTTGAGGTTTAAAAATATTTTATGTAGGTATGAAATGCCACTCTGGAAATAGTTGGGATTACCCATGTTGGTTATAATTTTACAATTGTTGTTGCTTTTAGATCCCATGAAGGTGAAGACATTTATGTATGAACTATGAGTTGTTTGAAATGTGCATTGGGTGGGCTGGTACCTGATGTGATATTGACGGATTGTGAATTGGGACTCATTAAAGCACTTGCTCAAATTTTTCCAGATTCCAAACATTTCTTGTGTCTGTTTCACATCAATAGAAATGTGGAAAAAATGCGTCGAAGTTTATTGGAAGTAGTAAACACAGGGTTATATTCCAGCACGGACATTGGACAATGCTCATGGAATCGAAAACAGAAAATGATTACTATGAAAATTACGAGCAAATGGTTAGACGCTATGGTTGTTACCCCAAAGTGGTGTCATACCTTAACGATACTTGGCTGATATACAAGCAAAAATTCGTCAAAGCAGGGACTAATAAGATTTTGCATTTTGGGAACACGTCGACTAATAGGTATTTTCGATTTCTGGTCTGCATTTTATAATATATTGTTGGTGTTTTTATTTATTAGTTGCATTTTTTATGTCTATAAACAGGGTGGAAAGTTCTCACAATTCGTCGAAGGGTTGGATTAGTACTTCTACATGCGCTGTTAACACCGTGCAATATCAGCTTGATTCGGGGGTTGATCGTCAACTTACCATGATCAAGGGGGAGTTTTCAAAATCCAGCTTAATCAGGAAGCATAAAGCAGCGTATCCGGTATTTCAGAGTTTGATATGCAAGGTCACTCATAAGGCATTAAATTTGCTGGATGAAGAGCTCGGTAAACCGGGGGTAGAAGATCCATCTAGTTGAGATCACGTTCTGTGGGTTACTCGTGGACTTCCGTGTGCGTGACAAATTTCGTTGAAAATCCAGCAACGTGATACATTTATAACTATGGAGCTATATCCATTCTGGAGTACCATGCACGCATGAAGAACCGGAAACACCCGAAGCACAGGGAGATTGCGAAACGGATATGAGAGACCAGATAATCAGACTGACCACCTAAGTGTTAGAAAAGGATTATATGATTCAAAAAATGATTTTTGATTACATGAATAGCACTATTAATCCTGACACCATCTACTTGGTTGAGCCTACATATGTTAAACCGAAGGGACGACTAGAGGATAAACCGACGAAGAGAAATAAATTCGGTTGGGAGTACCCACCATTCCCTTCGAAGTCGTCTACTGATGAAGAAAATGGCAAATTGTGTACAGGTTCTAAGGGTCGAAAAACTACTTCTACCGTAACCCCACCATTGAAAGTAACCGATCCCGCTCTCGATCGCGGACGGGGGTGCGGTCGGGGTAGTGGTAGATCAAGTGATGAATCTACTGCCAATCAGAATCGTATTCCGAATGCTCGAAAGGAACCGGGCGAAGAGCTCAATTTCATATCATACATCCCAGGTTTTGTGGCAGGATCTATTGCGTCTTATGTTAATGTTGTCGCTGTCGCGGATGGAAACTGTGGGTATAGATGTATTGCAGAAGCAGTGTTCCGAGATCAACATAGATGGAGTCGTGTGAGGAGAGATTTAATTGCTGATATGTACGAGCGATTTTGTACGTACGCATCGCAAAATGGGCAAGACGAAGTCATCCGATGGATTGCAAGATGTGATTGGCATAAAGGATCTTGTGGACCGGAAAAATGGATGTCATTTCCAAATATGGGAATGTCGATCGTGACGGAATCTAATGCGGCTTTGGTCCTATACACCGTCAGCGGTAGTACGACTTACTTACCTCTAGTAGGTCCAGGTGAATTGTCTCATATGATCCATATGGTGTTGTTAGGAAACCATTTTGTTCTTATCCAATTACCGGTTAATTGTCCACTACCACCCATCACTCCACAGTGGCGACCTATTAGAGCTGAAAATCTTAACCATTTGTCGGAAATGTTCGAACAACACCTATATATGCGGCGTCGATTATCTAGGTTGGGTAGGTTTTTTAACTTTATGATGGTGCGTACTAGTTAGATGTTATGATGTTGTGTACTATTTAGTTGTTACTTATTTGAAACTGTTATGTATTTCGAAACTTGTATTTGAAACTTTAAGTATTTTATGTTATGTATTCTTTAGTAGTATTTTAAGTATTTTTCGGACTTATGTAAATAACAGAAAAATACAAAATATATTAAAGAACATTAAAAAACCTAAACATAAATAATAGTCAAACAAAAAATAATAGTGTCCTAGTACAAAATAAACAGAAAAAGTAAAAGTATCGAATCCATACAAAAAAAATAATAGAAAAAACTAGAAGTATCGAATCCTAGATCCACTTTCTACCCCTATACCTCCTCGACGTGCCTCGATGCGGTGGTGGCATCTCCATAAAATCGTCGTCGTCGGAATCTCCAGTCTGAGGCGGGATTAAACCAAGAAAACTTGGCTCCAAAACGGGCTGCAAGTGCACACTGAGATGTTGTGGTATCTCGTGCATGTACGGGCACATGATACGCACAATATCATAGAAGTCCGACTGAATAGGGGGCGCACGTACAACGGCCAGTGGTCCCTGTGGCACTGGCTCCCTGTTGATGACGTACTGATGCATGGAAGAACAATATTATTAACTATTTAAACTAGCTGAAAGGGCGTTCTTATAATTATGAAATGGCATTCTTATAATTATCAAACATTGACCTAACGATCACAAGGTCAAACACAAGAAAATTAACTAAGAGAATTACATTGCTGACAATTGTACAAGTGCAGGGGTGCAGATCGATGCAATTAAGAGTATGATGGGTAATGTGATTCTAGCCTGGAGTAGGGAAAGTAGAATTTAGCCTTTCATTAATACCAGAGTTTGTTTCTCTTTTTTTTTTCCATTTTTTTAAATTCAGATTTACATTCGGAGGACAACTCAAGTAATAATCGTATGAATTCGGACGAGGATTGTCTTCCACAAGAAGTAGAATTTTGTTCTATTTTTGAGGTAAATAACACTTACAAAAGAATTAAAAATCTTACGATTTACAATACGATTCGATTTACGATTTGATTTTTTGATAAATTAATTTGCCATTCGATTTACGATTTAACTACCATGGTTACTATGTTAGACATTAATGTTACTGTGTTAATCTTTAAGGACAAAAAATTAATTTTAGTTGTGGACCCGTCAACGGCATGAAAAAAAGAAGTTAATTTCAAAGGGAAAAAAAATCAACACGGGTCGGCGGCAGGAAAAACAATTTCTGAAGAAAAAAAAATGTTTTTTCCAACAATTGTGAAAATAGGGGTTGATGTGATATATTTGTTAAAATCAGATATGCAATATTGGTTAAGTTGTGTTTAATATATGAAATGATGTAAATTATATTTTGAGGAGTATTTCCGAAAAAAAGGACGAGTGGATAGATTTTCTTGCACCCTTAAATTACACCATTTTGGCACTTTGCACCCTTAAATTGCAAAATTGGCAGATTGCACCCTTTAAACATAAATTGTTTGGCACTTTGCACCTCACCCAAATCACTTTTGGCTTAAAAAACTTACCTGCAACTTGCTGGAACCTGGAAGATGGACAAACTCATAATTTTCTTATTATTTATCCTCTTCCCTCAATTCTTAATCACCGTTCCACCATTTTTATCTTTCTTCCCTTCAATTAAAAATCGTAACATCTTTTTAGCCATTTCTTTTAATGGTAAAATCGGTATAAATACTAAACAACAATAGTAAATCACTTTTTTTTTTCTTTTGAGTGTGAAAAATAATGCAACTGAAAATTTTAGGCCGAGCCCTCAATTTTTTTTTTAAAATAGTCAAATGACAAAATAAGGCTACTGAGAAGTTTATTTGTTGGTAGAAAGCAGTGTTCTAAAAATCGGCCGAGGCGGCCGATTAATCGGTCTCCGAGGCGGAGGCGGTCCAAAACTTTTACGATTTTAGTGTAAAGGTTTGAAAAATCGGTTTTTTTGCTTGTGAGGCGGTTTGAGGCGGTCCGAGGCGGTCAAACCTTTAAGGCGGGTCAAACTTTGGTGCAAAAATCGGTTTTTTTTTTTTTTTTTTTTTTTAAATTTAAATACTTCAAAATAAAAGTTGGGATTTTAATTTAAAAAAACATGAGTTTATGCTTTATTTTGTTTATGCTAACTATTATTGCTAAAGAACTAATGATTTATGCCAAGAGTGTTCAAGAATAAATGTAAATTCAGAAACATTGCCTTTTTATTTATATTTTATAAGGATATTTATGTATTATAATCTTATTATTATTAAACTTTTATTATGTTATTAGGATATATACATGATCGAGATATAACTATATTTAAATATCTTTCTATATATGTTTTGAGTATTTATAAATAATATCTAAAAATATATTATATTATTTTAAAAACCGATTTATTTCCGATTTATCACCGATTAATCACCGCCGCACCGATTAATCGTGAGTCGGTCCATGACCGCCTCCGACCCGATTACCGCTTTTTACAACCTTTGTAGAAAGGTGGTGCCTATTAGTTTCATGATGGGAATATTTTGTGCTCATATTGAATAGTTTGGATCTGCAAAATTTTTTAAAAAAAATAGTGTTGCCATGGGATAAAACTTGATTTTCTGAAGGTGTGTTATCGGACTCTTGTCTATATATTCCGACCATTCATGAGTTTTAGTTCAGAATTTACTTATTATGGCAAATAAAAACGGCTAAGAAGAATTTATGATTTTTTGATTAATAGGACGAAATATAAAAATGGTGGAACGATGATTAAGAATTGGGAGAAGAGGATAGATAATTAGAGATTGCGAATTTGCCCATCATTCACGTTTTCAACAAGTTGCAGGTAATTTTTCTAAGCCAAAAGTGATTTGGAGTGCAAAGTGCCAAATAATTTATGTTTAAAGGGTGTAATCATCCAATTTTGCAATTTAAGGGTGCAAAGTGCCAAAAGAGTGTAATTCAAGGGTGCAAAGTGCCAAAAACCCGAGTATACATGCAATTAAGTTTAGCCTATGAACCTTTTATGCAATTCGCCTTAATAACAAGGGTTTATTAGGGATAACCCCCTTGTTCATATTTTCTAATGAGGTAGATCCAATTAATTTTTCCCTTTTTGATATACACCCAAATATGCCAACTTGGCACAATATATTATTTAATTTCCCTTTAATACCCCTGCTTTATTTTTGAACGGCATTTATTTCCATAACTACGTGATATGAGATTGCTGATACGTTGCCTAAAATCACGGAATAAAATTACGTGAGTATATTGGCGGTTTCGTTGGGCCAAATTACGTGAGTTTGCCAGAGATTTGCTGCCCAGGTATTTCAAGCACAACAATTTCTCCAGTTTCGTTCGGCAACTGAATACTTACATGAGCTTTTGCTAATCGAATCCTTCGATCTGTAACGAGGAATTTTGGTTTTTTTTTTTCGGTTATTGATTGAGTTGCTTATCTGATGATTTTTTAGGGATTTAGGAAGGTTATGCCTGATCGGTGGGAGTTCTCCAATGAATGCTTTCGAAAAGACGAGAAAAGGCTGTTATGCGAAATCCAGCGCCGGAAAATTGCTACGCCGCCGCCGACCGCGGCGGCGACGCTGTCTGCGGCGGTGTCAGAGCGCCTCACTCCAGCTGCACCACAGCGGACGGTGTCTCCGTCGGACTCCGGCGAGGAGCAAGTACTTTCCTCATCTAATTCCCCCGGCACCGTCCGCGAGTTCAGCGGAAGCACGGCGGAGCTAATCGGAGAGAACGAGAGGCTCAGAAAACAAAACGAGCAGCTCAACAAAGAGTTGGGCCAAATGAAGAGCCTGTGTAACAATATTTACGCTTTGATGTCGAATTTCGCCGGCAGCAACAAACATAACAGCAGCAGTAACAGCAACGATCGCCCCGGGCTTAGCTGTAAACAATACATGGCTGAGAACGGCGTGAAACCGTTGGATCTACTACCGATGACGAGATTCTGCGAAGAAATCCAAACCGCCGTCGTCGCCACGGCAGCGCACGGCGGCGAAGCATGTAATATCAGATCCGCAGCGGAGGAAATAGGCGCCAGATTGTTTGGGGATGATAGCGACGAGGACATAAACTCAATTAATTCAAATGATCCGATGGTTGTTATTTTCCAAACCGCCCTAAGATTTGATATGTTTAATTAATGTCGTGTTTACAATGTAATGGCTCGGTAACTTCGGTTAAGTGTTAAACCGTTGTAATACAGTAGTATACTATTATGAATACCGTACGATACTACCATTATCCTTTTATTATACTATTATGAGATTATTAATGTACTAGAGTTTTTTAACTCGACATATTGGTTTGATTGTGTTATGATGTGTTTTAATTATTTTATCAAAACCCTAGATTGAAATTATGAGATTATTAATGTACTATTTTATTGGTTATGTTGGAATTACTTTACGTTGGTTTTGTTCTCAATGTTCTTGTCATTTCAGTGGTATATTGTTTGTAACACAATTTCATATCACTACTATAACCGTATTATACTATCATAGCAGATTAATGTACTATATGAAATTATTAATATACTATGTGGTTGAATAATACGGGATCCATAGTCGATTAACGAGATCCATAGTCGAATTAGATCAATGAGATAGTCTATTACATGATATGGGATAGTCTAACAATATTAAAACACAAATCCGCCGCCATCACTTATCAGATCTAGGATTTTGTTGATTCTTCGGCCCAATAGTCGAATAACTAAACCCATAGTCGAATTAGATATATGGGATAGTCTATTAAATGATATGAGATAGTCTATTAATTTTAAAACACAAATCCGCCGCCGTCACTTCTCAAATCTAGGGTTTTGATGATTCTTCGGCCCATAGTCGATTAACGAGATCCATAGTCAAATTATATCAGTGGGATAGTCTATTAAATGATATGAGATAGTCTATTAATACAGATGTAATTCGACTATGCATCTCGTTAATCAACTATGGGCCGAAGAATTATCAAAACCCTAGATTTGAGTAATCCTAGATTTGAGTAACCCTAGTTTCGAGCAGTGACGGCGGCGACGACGGCGGCCAGCGACGATATCACTCCTAAATTGATTGTTACGACCTTGGAGGCGGGAGCGGCGGAGGTCTTGGTCGTTTTTGGCGGTCTTGGAGGTGGAGGTGGTCGGATGTGGTGGTGGTGGAGGACTAGGCGGTGGTGGAGGTGTTGCTTATGGCCAATATCGTTGTTATCGTCGTTGGCCACCGGCGACAACGGTGACGGAGGTGGCGGCGGTCGGAGGGAAGCGGTGAACCCAGCGGGAAAATAGGGAGGGATTTCGGAGTGCAGAAAATCGTCAATCGCCGGTGTATAAATTTCTGGTTTTCTTTGGGACGTTTGCAGATTTTGGTAGTGAGTTTGTGGGGATAGTGTTTTAACGGGAAAATAGGGAGGGATTTAATATTATTTCAAAAGGTAAAGTAACGGGATTTGTGGGATTTGATTGAGGGTACTGATGTAATTTAGAAAAATATGGGTTTTTATCAAAATGACAAATTTGAGTTTGGGTCTACCCCTATTATTTGTAAGACTAAGGGGGTTATATCTAATAGACCCTAATAACAAATCCATCCATCCTAATATTTGGAGGGGAAAAAAAAAATTGAAACACCTTTTAAACAAATAACATATTTAACAAATAACCTTAATATTGATTCTCATTTCCCAAACTGAGCTTTTTTTGAAAAAACTAACTTGTACACTAGAAAAGAGAAAAGTAGTTTTTTCTTTATGAAGTTCACATTGAATATATATAAAAATATAGGGTTTCTTTATAATTTTCAATTTAGTTTCTATATTTTTTTAAATATAAAAAAAACCTTTATTATAGATATACAAAAGGTTGCCAAATCCAAAGGTGTGCAAGTGCAAATAGCATTGTTGTTTCATGTAACAGCCAACCATACAATTGATAACAATTACACCCCTAAAAAGAAACTATATATCCAGCTAAAGACAAATTCAGACATGTTAAAATTTCTGCTTTTGCAGACAATAAAAAGTACATTTTTTTCAACATTGAAGCCCCAATGGTGTAAGTTAAAGTTTGTTGATGAATTTGGCCCAAATTAGGAACCTTGACACAAATCATCCATAACCCCCCAATGATAAAAGTAAAAAAAAAGAAAAAAGTTACTACAACATTAAGCACTAAAAGCCTAAGCCCACCTACAAATCCCCCCGTTTCGTTTCTGTTAATATCGAAAAACACCCTCATCAGCAGACATGTTAATGCATACATACATACATTATACATACATACACATACCTAAACGTTTAACCTCTTGCTTTCTTCGGCGTATGTCCAGTTTTGCGCTTGTGTCGGCTGAAATCAGACACAAATCGAAACGTCTGCCCGCACCCTGTCTCTGTGCAGACGTACGGGCGGGCCCCGGTGTGCACCCGAACGTGCTCCGTTCGAGCCCATGCCCACTTGAAAGTCATCTTGCACCCTTTCCATGGACACTTCAACGGGCGGTCGTCCATGTGTACGCGTCTGTGCTGTACGAGATATTTATGGGAGAAGAATTTCTTCCCACACCCTTTCACGGGGCAGATGTTTCTTTTATGCAGCGTCAGCTCGTTTTTCGAGGCGAAGCTCATTGCGCAACCTTCCATGTCGCATAGGTACTCTGCTTCTTCGTCTCCTCGGTTTTGGTTCTTTGCCTTTGCTGGATTCTTGACTGTGGCTGGACTTTTCGCCTTTGCTGCCTTTACTGGTATTACCGCATCATTTTGCTGCTTCTTTGGTGCTGGTTTTGCTTTACTGGGTCCCGTTTCTTTACAGATGAGGGTTTTCGTTCTTTTTCTCAGACGTGTGCTGGGCCCACCTTCCGGTTCGTCTATCTGTTTCTTGGTCTTCGGTTGACTTTTCACAGGTTCTTGATTTGCACCGCGTTTGTTCTTGATTTGCTTCCAAGAGCTGCTGAGTGGAAATTCGTCCGAAGAATCGTCGTCGTCTAAATTTACGGCAGTCTCTTTCTTCAACTGCTTGGTTCGACATTCTCCAGAAGATTCGTCCGAGATTTCGGGCTCGTGATTCTCTTCCTTCATTCTCCTCGAGCCACGTTTCCTCTTAATCTGCTTACGGCAATTACGGAGCACAAAATCAAGAGAAGATTCATCCATCTTTGTAGTGGTTTCAACGGAATTTTCTGCAATACTACACTTTCTCTTTCTTTGCGACGACTGTCTCTCGTTCTTGAAATCGGGTTCTTGCAAAAAGTCATGGTCAACCAGTAGCGGGTGAGCATGACTAGACATCCACACTTTGCCGCACCATTTCCCAGCAACAAATATCTTCTTGTGCCTCCCTAAACCTAAACTCTTACCTTCGATCTCAGCCTTGATCGAAGAGGTGTCGTCGATTTCAGAGCTTCGTCCAAACGCACCATATATAACGGAGTTGTAGTGCATCTGCTTACAGTAGAGAGGCGAGCGGCTGAGATTGGCACTGTAGAAGAGGTTGATTCCGAGTTTCACAGCCCAGTCTCTGTTTCCGTGTATCAAGTTTTCACTCTCTAAAGATAGTCGTATTATTTCTTCGTCCTCTTTGGTTGCATCCTGGAAAGAGATTTCATTCCAGGGACTATCGTTTTCGAGTTCTTCGGCGACTTTTCTTGCTTGGGATTCTAACTTCGGATAGTCTGCATATGTTATTACAAGACCAAAAAAACACATATTATGGAGATGTGATGTCGAAAGAAAATGTCGATAAATCGCAGAGAAGCTTATAAAGATTGATACAAACATAATAAAATCTCACCTGGATGACAGACAAGAAAAACGTGGGCCCCACCAACCTCACCGAGCCGCTTTTCTACTTGCATGGCATGCTGAAGACAGAACACATGCAATCGAGAAGAATCTTCGTCGGATCTTGATGGAAAAGGCATAGTCGATTCCGCTAATGGCGTTGAACCATTGTTTGCTTCAGTCTTACGGGCTAAAGAATTTGAGGTCTCGTTCCACGATTCCATTTGACGTCTAAACCTAACAGTTAAGGAATTCTTCGACTCGGCCACGTTACAATTGTTTGTTAAATTTTTCGATTCTCCGTTCTCGTGTGTCTCTATAGGTAGGACAAATTTCGTATTAGAATCAGACATTCGTAAATCAGTGTCATTTTCAGGGCTATCGATTTTACAATTTCCACCGCCTTGGACAGAAATATCAGCTTCGTTCTCGTCCTCCTCTTCAGAGTCCGACGAATTGGCATATGTTAAAGCTAATAGGCCAAGCGACGAGGGCGCTTTTTGTGCCTTTTCGGAAACCACACCTACACTGTTTTCTTTTTCCACCGATAACGGGGCGTCAAAAACACGTCCACTGTGCGTCTTTGTAAGCATCAAAGCTGCAAAATCGAGACTTCCAATCATAAGTGCAGCCATATCATTTTATCCTATATACACTAAAGCAAAAAAAAATTCACAACGAAATATACCTGAAGAAGAAAGCTTTGTGTTTGGAGCCTTTGCATCTCTAATGTCATTGTGGTCATTATCACTCATTTCCCAAAAATTAAATATGCTGCAATCACCCGACATTATGTAACGAGCAGCTGCTTCTGTGGGCTGAACTATAGCAACGCACGCAAAACACAAAATCCCACAAGTTACACACGAAAACAGCCCCTGCTCAGACTTCTGACAAGCTTTCTTTATTTCCCGATCCATGCACGGAACCTCCTCACTATTACTAAAATGCCCCTTTGTTTGTTTCATCGTGCCTTGCTTACTGCTTAGAATGAGTTCGTCGGGGGCATTATTGGTGTTGCTTGTGGTCTTCATCTCGAGATCGGGACTGGATAGACTGGGGAACAGCCTAGATTTGGCTGCTGAGTGGGACCCACTTGGTGAGTCGAGAGAATTCTTGGAAAGGAGCACAATCGGAGATCGTTTGCCGAGAATGTGAAGCCTGTCGTTGTTCTGCATCATGTCCTGGAAAAATAGTTCTTTGATCAGCATTTCTCCTTCGCCTTTCTTTCTATCCTTTAATCTTGAACTCCGGGGCTCCGCTGCAATGCTCTTCGGCGCTCTGCATAGATTTATTTATGTATAAAATGATGAACGAACGTAATTCACATACGTAAATAAAAAGGATCATGTGGAAGTACAATGTGATGTCGAACGGCAAACAATAATGATGTAATCGTCATTCATGAGACAAAAAGAACACGTACGAAATTTCAAGAATTCATAAAAGACCTACGGATACTGAAATAACTATCTTAAAGAGCCCGTAACAAACAAAACTTCACGAAAAAAAAAAAACTGATAACGAAGACAACCGATGCTACACTATAGACAACATGATGTTTCAAATAGAGCGGAAATGCAGTTATTTATTTTCTAAAAACACGCACACTTCTTCCCCGTCAAAAAAAACATTTCAGAATTTTTTTAATGATTCTGGAGGGGATAACGAGCACGAATATATTGATTGCGAGCAAAGCTTAACCAATGTTCATGAAAGATACAACAGCGAAACGATCCACGTTCCAAATATAGGTTCCTTTATCCACGTCAAATAAAAAAAAGTAATCTATTTATAAGGTAGAGTCTCGACTCGAAAGAAAATAGTTACGGCCTAAAAGCAGTAAGGCAGTTTCCCCAGCCTATTTAGATTCCGAAAAATGCGTACAAGATCATGGAAAATTAGAGATTCTAAACATAAACGACGAAGATTGCACGAGTGTCTATGGGGAATAAGTACGAGTGCTAAAATTAGATCAAGCGAGCTAAATTTGATTCATGAAAAAGATTACTTCAGGACATCAGTGCATTACCTCGAACAAAGCGAAAGTGCGAGATCGTATAGTAACTGGAAGTGAGACACCATTGGAGGACAATTAATAGCTGCCCTACGAATTGCGGCTTCTCTTGCAACCCTCAACCATTCAGGGGTAGCAATATTAGCAGCCTCTCCGCAATTAAATCCTAAAAATCGAACGATCATATATAAACATAAGATATTGATATTGAATAACTTATATACATATAGATACAACTTTTATATGTAAATATCAAAAAGGGAAGAGCCTTGCCGTGGCTGAACCCCGAGTGATAAGCTCTTGGGAATGTTACAACAAACTCTCCAGCATTTTGCACCAACCTAAATGAAGATATCGATTTAATAACCAAATTAAAGACGAACCAAAACTAAATACGATAGCACTACAAATTTAAAAAAAAAAAAAAAAAAACCGAGCAATATGATATAGCATAGCAGTAATCACCTGCAGCACGGAACACCAGCACTAAGAAGCACTTCGGGGGGCATTACGGTGGTCTTCTCACCAAGTGTAGCAAATGTAACTGAAAAAAATGCAGGGGTAAAATTTCATTAATACAATCCCGTAAATCTAGAACAGGGGTTGTGGTGACACATCTAAATTTCTCGAATCGAAAGCTGATCTTTTAGTTACTACAAAGTTTGCAGATCCTTCAGCATGTTCAAAAAATTAAATTGCATGTTTTATTCTATTCGGGAACATAATAAAGAGTTTGGTTTATAGCTAATCACCAACCGATCTTGAGTAACATCACATTCGGGTAATTGTCCGAACAAATGTCAATACAACACAATAATTGCGTAAAAAGGTTCATTCAAATTCTATTCGACCCAACCGACTAGCCCTTTAAACAGTATCATCATCAAGAAAAAAAAAATACGTGCAAAACACCTACCAATCGAGCATTATCCTAAAACTAGAGTCTAAAATGAAACACAACGCAGTATCTAAAGTCGAGACGCGTAATCATTCGTCTAAATAGTTAGATTCAGCACTACGTGTACAGAACTATCGAGGCCAAATTTAGGCATACGAAAGCAATTCCCCTAATGTAAGAGTATTCTTCGAACATTTCATTTCAAGAAATCGACTAAATTATCCCTACATTAACCTTACCAAGGGGATTGATCTCTCCACTGTAACCATGCTCCCTTATTACTTCCTCGAACGCGACGGCTGCCTCTCGCGGCACGCCGTACCACGTTTTCCCAGCTCCCATATGCAAGAAATTCATGCTGTGCAAATCGTGATCCTCCACATGCCAAGCGAACCAACTAAACATCATCGCCACGTAAACCATCGGCGACGTAACTCCCGGAATCTCCTCCTTCATGAACCTCAGCAGAGATAAATTCTCCCTCGAAACTCGTCTCATGTTCCACTCGGTGTCGCCCACGGTCAATGCACTCTCGTTCTTCTTAATGCCACTCTTCTGAGGCACGAATGCCGACCCGGGCATGTCGTTCGCGTACTCGACTTGAAAGGGCTTGTCGACCATCGCGTTCCAGTAGAGGGTCTCGATTTCGAGGGGGTTTAGTATCTTCTTCGAGTACTTCTTGAGGTAATTCTTCTCGAAATTCTTGGCTTTGGTTTCGAATTCGGTGAGGGTGTACTTCTCGCCGCTCTGCCACACGGGCTTCTGAACGGGGCGGTGCTTACGTGGACAGAAGCCGATCTGCTGCTGACGTGTGGTGAAGGTGGGGCCCGGGTCGGGGTTGTTGGACCGGGCCAAGAGGGACTTGTTCAAATTGGCGACAATGGTTTTCCTGGGAGCTGCGGGCACGGGAGGGACTATCTTGCAAATACCGTATTTCGAGGCCTCTTTCTCAATTTTGAAAATGTAAGCAATTGGATCTTGAAACTCGGCCAGAGTTGGGTGATACTCCGGCGCCACCGGCATGGATTTCAGCCACGGCGAAACCTCGATACTCCCACCACCACTCACCTCCGCAGCCATTAATTAACCCCCAAAAAGAAATATAAAAAAACCAACTAAAATAATTCCTCGGAGAAAAATCATACACGCCCCACCGCTACAAGTATTTACAGAGCATGTGTTTAATGCATGTGAGATCTGAAGGGGTTCATGAAGGAAGCATTGTAAAAAGAAAAAAAAATTAAAAAAAAAAAAAACAGAGAAGAAGAACAGAGCAGCCGAAAAAATAAGTTCCTCGAGAATCTGCTTTTTTTGCTCTGTTCTTTCGTTTATCGAGGTGGGTTTTTCGTGATTTTTATTTATTTATTTTTATTTCTCTGTATTTTTGTTTCCTCTGTTTTTCGTTGGGTGAGAAATGAACAGAGGGAAGGTGAAAACATGTGAGAGTGGGGGGGAGGGGGGTTTTTTTACAGGGGTGGGAAATCGGACAGCGGTTTTGTGGTGGGGTCGAATGTGAAATGACTGTTTTGCCACTGTAGTCTTCTATTTTTCCTTCCTGGTCTTTTTTTTGTCTTTTTTATTTTTTTATTTTTACAAGAAACGAAAACGAGGAGTAATGAAGAGGTGGGTGGGGGTGGAAAGATTCGGGAATGGGCATCATTTCTTGGGAATTTACATTAGTGACCTTGTACTTTGGTTATTTATGGTTTCGCCCCTTTATGTTTTGGTTTGTGACGGTTTAGGTGTGGAGAAAAATGCATTAGGATGAACTCTAATTAATTAACTTCAACAAAAGGCTAAACATTTTCATTATAATATATATACGTGAAATGAATTTTGCGGTATTAAAATTACGAATACCGTTTATAATACACTTTTTTTTATCTCTTTAACCCACTCAAACCTCCCAAAAAAATCTCATATCTCACAAGAACTCACAATAACACACCAAAATCATCACAAATCCTCTCAAATCCAAAAATCTCACCAAATTTAAAGGTCATTTCCACTCTAGATACTAATATTATATGTCAATTTTAGTTACTTTAATTTGTTAATTATATGTTAAAAATCCCTAAAAGTCGAATTTTTAAGGTTTTTTTTTCTGAACTGCTTTATTGGAACGCCCAGAATGGGCGTCAAAAATTATTTTTCACGGCCAAAGTGAGCTTGGAAAATAGATTTGGATGCCCATTTTGGGTGTGGGTTAGGGGAGCAGACGGTCAGAACAAGCGTAGAAATAACCGGTCGTCCGGTTTGGTTGAACTAGTCAACCAGTAATTTTTTTCTCAATAGAGTCATTTTAATTTATATAATTTTTTAAATAGTAGTTTGTTTCAATAATTACTTGATTAATGAAATTGTACCGTTAATTTTGTAAATGTCGACACGTTCCGGGTTCGGGAGATGCAAGGGTCTCATGACTCTTGTTATGCATATGGATTTGCTGGACATGAGGCATCGGTAGATGAGACTACTACACACGAGGGATCGAAAGATGAGACTACTGCAACGAGAGGGTAGGACACACAAGTGTAAGGTTACTGGATTAACACGACGAGGTGAGCGCAATTTGCTACCGGTGGAGTCAGAGGCACAAGCGGATCCATCGCATAATGAGGATGATTGCACACGTAAGTTTTCACTCCCAGTATATTTATCCGGTGCCAAATTTTGGATTAGATGGTAATGACGATGGCGATGATGATGGCGATGACAAATCTGCACGCACAACTGCTTTGACTGGTGGTGGTGTTGCTACTGCTACTTCGTCCGGTGCTGGTACTCGTTCCCATGGTCGTACTTCCCATCCCAGAATGTTACTCGTCCATGAAAGTTGACTGGTTCGGCACTTGGTGGACCTACTGAGTTTGAGTTGATGCCGAGTTTCGGAACGCACGTCGCCGATGACATTTGGGAGGGAAAGGTAATATTTATTAATTTTAATTGTATTTTTTTCTTATATGTGTATAGTGATAAGTGGTCGTTTTGCACGATTTTTGCTTATCAAATCTTCGAGTTTTGGTCTTCGTTCGTCCGAGTTTCGGCTTTATTTGTTTATATTATTGCGTTTCTTGTTTTATTTCCTTTTTTAGGTTTTGTTAGCTTTTGTTGCCAAGTCGAAGCCATTTGGAAGCGAAACCGATTTTTCAAGCCGAGAAAGTGGTCATTAAGACCCAGATCGCGATCCAGGGAAGCCGGATCGCGATCTGGTGACAAATTCCAGTAGCAAACAATATTCAGACCCAGATCGCGA
Organism: Erythranthe guttata; assembly: GCF_056151865.1. NCBI lineage: Eukaryota > Viridiplantae > Streptophyta > Magnoliopsida > Lamiales > Phrymaceae > Erythranthe > Erythranthe guttata. Next base: position 11,752,099 of record NC_142541.1, read on the forward strand.
TCCGCACTTCCTGGATCGCGATCTGGGAGGCGGTTCACGTTTTTTTGAGAAGCCAGATCGCGATCTGACTTTATTGGATCGCGATCTGGCACGATTTTCAAGGGCAGATATTTTAAAAAGCAAAGCTTCTTGAGGAAGCTTTGCAATTTACTATAAATAGAAGCAAGCCCTCACTCTTCGTTCTTCTTCGACTTTTTACGGTTTTCGACGGTTCTTCGCGGGAATCATCAACGGGGGTTCCGACTTGGGTTTTTCTTACGCAATTTCTTTACGTTTTGTTCTTCATTTCCTTTGTACATTCTTTTGATACTATGTTTGTTATGAACTAAGAACATTTTCTTCTAGGGCAATGAAGCCTTGTATATATTGATTTCGATCGTCATTTCTGTTATCTATTTATCGTGTTTTGATTTCGTTTATGTTTTCCTGTATTAAATGCTTCTTATTGTGTTGATCAGCTCTCAGATTGATATTAAATAGGAATGAACTCGAGAGAGGATTTCTTGTTTGAAGTTAGGAAAACATAGCTCGGGGTGTGGAAACGGAGACGTGATGCACTTCGGGTAGCCCTTAAGGACTTGGCCTAAATGCTCTCTTAATAGCAGGTTCTGAACGGAGACGTCGGACCTGTGGGTAGACTCTAACTACACTGGAGACGGGGGTTAGAGTACATTAGCGTCTGGGTTAACGAATAGGAGCGTGAATTTAGATAGCGGATTTGTCGATCGTTGTTGATTATACCTAGGTGGATTTGGCCCTAGAAGTCCCCTTTAAATCGAAGTCCCCCGCGTTGAGTTGTCGTTACTTTATTTACGTACATTCTATATTTGCATGTTTACGATCTTGCATGCTTTTAAATTAGGGTTTCTCCCCAATCCACTTATTTACGATCGGCTAGATAATATAACGATAATATAATTACACTACTCAGCATTTGAATCTACAAGGTCCCTGTGGATCGATATCCGGAACCACTGTTCTGCAAAATGCGATACCGTATACTTGCGGTAATTTATACGTGAGGAAAACCCGTATCAAGTTTTTGGCGCCGTTGCCGGGGACCAATTTGATTTTATCTTTGTTGATAGTGTTACCAATTATCTGATTATTACTTTAGCCATTTACATGTTTTATGTTCGATTTTTACCTTGATCTTAACCACTCACTTTGTTTATGCCCAGGCGTCGAAATTTGGAAATCATACCTTACGATCCCGAGATTGAAAGGACATTACGTAGACTAAGGGCCACGCGCAACCAACAAAGTGAACCAATGGCCGAAGATCAAGGAAATCCAGAGCACCTGGCCTTTGAGTACGATCGAGAGCCAGGACGAGATAACGAGCAGCCAAGACCGAACCTGCCACCCGAGCGAACAATGCGGGAATACCGAACTCCAGCTATGAATGAGAACTATTCGGGAATCAGAAAACCGACGATAGCCGCAAACAACTTCGAGCTGAAGACGGGGCTAATCAACATGGTCATGGCGAACCAATTCTCCGGAGCAGCCACTGCGGATCCGAATCTCCATCTTGCCAATTTCTTGGAGATTTGTGACACGATCAAAGTTAACGGCGTTTCTGATGATGCCATTCGGTTGAAGCTATTCTCATTTTCTGTCAGAGACAAAGCGAAGAGTTGGCTTCTGAGTCTTAATCCGGGATCACTCACCTGTTGGGAAGAATTATCACAAGCCTTTCTAGCACGATTCTTTCCACCCTCAAAGACCGCACAACTACGAAGAGATGTAGGCAATTTTAGACAGATGAGCCAAGAGCCGATGCACGAGTCTTGGGAGAGATTCAAAGACTTATTACGACAATGCCCTCAACACGGATTCAACCCGTGGGATCAAATGGAGTTATTCTACAATGGGCTCGATCAACCAGCCCGATCTCTAGTCGATGCTGCCTCAGGTGGATCATTGCAAAACAAGACTCCCACAGACGCTCGAGACATTGTCGAGCGAATGTGTGAAAATGCTTACCATTGGCCGTCCGAACGGAGTGGTATACAAAAAGTGGCCGGAGTCCACCAACTCGATCCTTTAGCCGCAGTTTCAGCACAATTAGCGATCCTATCAAATCAGGTCGCCCAAATTTCAGTTCGAGGGCCACAGACCGAACGAGCAGCAGCAGCAAGTACCTCACAAGCCACAAACGACGATTGGGAGCAGGCACACTTTATGAATCACCGATTCAACAATTTCCGAGGAACCAACAATCAGAACCAAAACCCTACTCATTACCACCCGGGAATTCGGAATCACGAGAACTTCTCCTATGCCAATCCGAAGAATGCTCTACAACCACCTCCCGATCTCAACCATCAAAGAGAGCAACGAGGGCCAACGTATGACGAGCGTCTTCACCGACAAGAACATGAAATGGAGGGCCTGAAATCAACAATGAAGAACATGGAGAAGCAAATAGGGCAAATCGCCCAATCCATGTCCACAATGGCCAAGGGTGGATTTCCGAGCAATACCGAAGTCAATCCAAAAGAAAGCTGTCAAGCCATAACCACCCGAAGTGGTCTGCAAATGACCGATCCTCCTTATCCGACTGACGAGTCACCAAGGCCACATGTACAACCGACCCCGGTCGAGCCGGAAATCACCATTTCAGGGAGTAGTACAAAAGAGGCTAGTAAGCCCAATAACATTTCTTTTCCTGATAATCCCCCTCTTATGGTAACTCCTATTCCTTTTCCAGAAAGACAGAAGAAGAAGAAGTTCAAGGATCAATTGAAGAAGTTCATTGAAAAGATCAAGCAGATTCGAATCAACATCCCTTTTGCAGAAGCCTTGGAGGTAATGCCAAACTACACCAAGTTCATGAAGGAAGTCCTATCCAAGAAAATTCGGATCGAAGAAGACATACCAGTGACACTCACGGCAACTTGCAGTGCCATTCTTCAGTCGAATCTACCACCGAAAATGAAAGATCCAGGGAGTTACACTATTCCTTGTATTATAGGCAATTCTACTTTCGATAAAGCTTTATGTGATTTGGGGGCAAGTATTAATTTGATGCCTATGTCTGTGTTTCTAAAACTGGGCTTAGGAAATTTGAACCGCACTCGCATGACTTTACAGCTAGCTGATCGTTCATTGAAATATCCCGATGGGATTGTAGAAGATGTGCTAGTTAAAGTAGATAAATTCATTTTGCCTGTTGATTTTGTGGTACTTGAAATGCCTGAAGATGATGAAGCACCAATCATTTTAGGTCGTCCATTCTTAGCCACTGGTAAGGCGATGATTGATATGGAATTAGGATCTTTAATGCTTAGGGTAAATGGGGAAGAAGTTGTTTTTAATTTGACAGATGCATTTAAACACTCTGAGCATGTTGAGCATTGCAGTAGAATAGACGTGATCGAGGACTGTGTTTCCTCCTTTTTTGATTTGTATGAATTGTGTGATTCTATTGAGCACTGCATTGTTAATTCTATTGATTTGCATTCTGCCTCCCCTGAAACTCCTATTGAAAATGATGTGCTTGATTGTGTGTTGTTTCTTGAGTGTGCCGAGACTTTGGGCGTAGACGAGGTAGGAATCGTCCCCGAGATACCAGTTAGTGTGAAAACGGCCCCCGTATTGGAATTGAAGCAATTACCGGATTATCTTTGTTATGCTTTTCTTGGAGCAGACAAGACTTATCCGGTGATTATTTCTTCTAGTTTGAGCGAGGCCGAAACAAACACACTGCTGGAGGTCCTTAGAGAATATAGGTCAGCTATAGGTTGGTCTATTGAGGATATTAAGGGAATTAGCCCGTCTATTGTTCAACACAAAATTCTAATGGAAGACGTCTATAAACCGAGAGTCCAACCTCAGAGGCGGTTAAACCCGTCAATGAAAGAGGTAGTCAAAAAAGAAGTCTTAAAACTGTTAGGCGCTGGTATGATTTATGCAATTTCTGACAGTCCGTGGGTCAGTCCGGTGCAGGTTGTGCCAAAAAGGGGTGGGATGACGGTTATTGTGAATGATAAAAATGAACTTATTCCGTCTAGAACAGTCACTGGGTGGCGTGTATGCTTCGATTACCGATTATTGAATGCAGCCACTAGAAAAGACCATTTCCCCCTTCCCTTTATCGATCAAATGCTAGACAGGCTAGGAGGTTTCGAGTATTACTGTTTTCTTGATGGTTATTCGGGGTACAATCAAATTTCAATCGCCCCGGAAGACCAAGAGAAAACTACTTTTACTTGCCCCTACGGTACTTTTGCATTTCGTAGGATGCCTTTCGGTTTGTGTAATGCGCCTGCTACCTTTCAACGTTGTATGATGTCTATATTTCACGATATGGTAGAAGAGTTTCTTGAGGTGTTTATGGATGATTTTTCTGTGTTTGGATCGTCTTTCGATCATTGTGTGCACAATCTAGAACTTGTTTTGAAAAGATGTACAGAAACGAACCTTGTTTTAAATTGGGAAAAATGTCATTTTATGGTTCGTGAAGGTATTGTTCTAGGTCACAAGGTATCGAAAAAGGGTCTTGAGGTGGATAGGGCAAAAATCGAAACGATTGAAAAATTGCCTCCACCGAAGGATGTCAAGGGGGTTAGAAGTTTTTTAGGGCATGCTGGGTTTTACCGTAGATTCATTAAAGATTTTTCGAAAATAGTAAAACCCTTGTGTCATTTGCTTGAGAAGGAAGCCGTCTTTGATTTTGATTCCGCTTGTTTGCAGGCTTTCACGTTTCTCAAGGAGAAGCTAACCCAATCACCGATTATGATTACTCCCAATTGGGAGGAACCATTCGAGATCATGTGCGATGCGAGCGACTATGCTGTAGGTGCAGTATTGGGACAAAGGAGGGATAAAATCTTCAAAGCCATCTACTATTCGAGTCGTACACTTGACCAGGCACAGAAGAACTATTCAACGACCGAAAAGGAAATGCTTGTTGTCGTTTATGCTATTGACAAGTTCAGACCGTATATTTTGGGGTCTCAGGTGATCATTTACACCGACCACGCAGCTATTCGATACTTGTTCGCAAAGAAGGACGCCAAGCCCAGACTCATCAGATGGGTGCTCCTACTCCAGGAGTTCGACTTGGAAATCAGAGACAAAAAGGGGAGCGAGAATGTGGTAGCAGATCATCTTTCCAGACTCATACTAGAAGAAGTTCCAGCCGAAGGAAATATTCAGGAGTCCTTCCCAGACGAGCAACTGCTCGCCATTAGTACTCACACTCCGTGGTATGCTGATGTGGCCAACTTCTTGGCCAGTGGAATCATTCCCGACGATCTTTCTTATCATCAAAAGAAAAAATTCCTTCACGACAGCCGTTTCTATCTTTGGGACGAGCCATTGCTTTTCAGAACCGGCCCCGATCGTGTCATCCGAAGATGTGTTCCGGAAACTGAAGTACGTGAGATTCTCACACATTGCCACTCTTCACCTTGTGGCGGGCATCACGGGGAATCTCGCACAGCCGCCAAGGTTCTGCAGTCAGGCTTCTTTTGGCCAACCCTATTCAGAGATAGTTACGAGTTCGTGAAACGGTGTGATCGATGCCAACGAACAGGGAACCTTTCCAACAAAAGCCAAATGCCTTTGAACAACATGCAAGAGGTGGAGCTTTTCGATGTTTGGGGCATAGACTTCATGGGACCATTCCCATCTTCGAACGGGAAGTTATACATTTTGCTTGCCGTGGACTACGTGTCCAAATGGGTCGAAGCAATTGCCACCACTACCAACGATGCTCGTACGGTCCTCAAATTCTTCCACAAGAACATCTTCTCAAGGTTTGGGACACCCAGGGCAATCATTAGCGATGAAGGATCTCACTTCTGCAACAAACTGCTCACTAATCTCACGAACAAGTTGGGGATCCGACACAAAATTGCGCTAGCCTATCATCCACAAACAAATGGCCTTGCTGAGTTGTCAGACCGAGAAATCAAACAGATTCTGGAGAAGACCGTGAGCACGAACCGAAAAGATTGGGCATTGAAGCTCGATGATGCACTTTGGGCCTATCGAACCGCATTCAAGACACCGATTGGGATGTCTCCGTACAAACTCGTGTATGGGAAAGCGTGCCACCTGCCAGTGGAATTGGAGCACCGAGCTTATTGGGCAGTCAAAAAGCTCAATTTCGATCAAACAGCTACCGGCGATCGTCGATTGCTTCAACTCAACGAAATGGAGGAGTTCAGAAATGATGCTTACGAAAATGCCAAGATTTACAAAGAAAAGACGAAAAAGTGGCATGACAAAAGAATTACAAAGCGAGAGTTCCGGGCAGGTGACCAAGTCCTGCTATTCAATTCTCGGCTACGACTATTTCCGGGCAAGCTCAAGTCCCGTTGGTCAGGACCATTCGTAGTCCTGAGCGCAACCCCACAAGGAGTAATCGAAATACGAGGACGAGACGGTCCATCGTTCAAAGTGAATGGGCAACGAGTTAAGCATTACTACCCGAATGGTGCTCCCGAGGAAGTGGAGCGTGTCGCACTAATTTTCTCCCAATAAATCCAAAAGAAGTCAAGCCGTCGACTGTAAAACAGGCGCTAAATGGGAGGCACCCCATTGTTGCTCATTATCTGTCATTTTCCTTTTTGATCTTGTTTTCGTTTTTTTTTTTTTTTTTCATTTTCGTGCATTTTTATAATTTAGGGTTCAACATCTCTATCTTACCCATTTAAAATTTTCGTTTTGGCAGGTTTTAGGTGTCCCAGATCGCGATCCAGGTAAGCCGGATCGCGATCTGGGGTGTTTTTCCAGTAGCAGCCAATTTCGGGCCCGGATCGCGATCCAGGTATGTCGGATCGCGATCTGGGGTGTTTTTCCAGTAGCCAACAATTTAAGGCCAGATCGCGATCCGGGTATTGTGGATCGCGATCTGGAGCCTTTTTCCAGAAGCTGCAAGGTGAGCCTCCAGATCGCGATCCGGGTATTGTGGATCGCGATCTGGGGCCGAAAAACAGTTCAAAAGGCTGACCCCCCCCCCCTTCATTTTCTTATTTCCCCTTTTTCTAATTCCAAACCCTAACCCCTCCCCAATTTCAAAATCTTCAAATTTCTATCATAAAAGCACATCAATCACACACTTGAACATCACAAATTCACGATTTGCACATTTACTCCAAGAATTTGTGGGTGAATCTTCAAGAAAAGGTAAATTTTCAATCTAATCTTCATTTCTTTCATTTTCTTCAATTCTTTCGAATTTCCCCAAAATTTCATGATTTTTTCCCCTTGTTTGTTAATTGTGTATGCTAGTACGTGATTTTGTACTTGGTGTTGGGATTCAAAACATGAATTTGCGGGTGAACCAATGTTTAGATATAGGAATTGCCCTATTGTTCTTAATTTCGAACTAAAGGATAAAATAAAGATTTGAATGACTTGGGTTGATTGTTTAGCTACCTATCGTTAATTGTGGTGGTGGATTCTCACTTGGGTGTTGTGATTGATGTAGGAGGGATAGGTACCGAACAACCGGTGGAAATCAAAAGGCTTACCAAGTTGGGCACGCCAAGTGTTCGACAAAATTCCCGAACCAACTTCCAAAGGCTTTCGACCCTCCATCTCGCACAAATTCGATCGAAATGACGTCGCCGGCCAAGAAACTCTTAAAGACGGGCGAAACCACCAAAAAAGCCCAACCCAAGGAGAAGGCTCCGGCAAAAGGAAAAGCCGCACCGAAGAAAAAGGCAGCCTCTCGAGGCACGGGAAGCCAAGAAGGCACTTCGAGCGCACCACCACCATCTCAGGTGCCGGAAGAGCAACAAACCCCACGCACGGGAAACGTGCAACTTGAGATGGGATCCCGTGCTAATCAACACACCATCCTTGACCGCGTAGTCCTCGAACCGGGAGATGAGTTTTTGTACGTGAACGTCGAGGCCAAAAGGGAATTCATACGTCGCCATAGCCGACCGTTTGTTCCAGAACGGGAATTAGATATCGATGGCATGGAAAAAGAATCGATCATAGAAAACTTTGATCGTCGACAATGGAAGTACTTGGCCAAACGACCGGAGGACTACAACGAGAATCTAGTGAGGCTCTTCTATGCCAATGCCGGTTTTCACCCGGGGTCGGTGGTCGTTCTTCGAGACAAAGAGGTGCGCTATGACGCTTCTACAATCAACAAGTTTTTCCACCTACCCGAAGTCTCGACCGAGCCGTTTCAACAACTGAAGATGGCAACGACCTATGAGGAGCTGATTCAGACTCTTTGCCCTAGGGGTTCGAAGTGGCAAAAAGGAGAGCACTGGTTCCGTCGGGGGGAACTTTCAAGGGAAGCGAAGGTGTGGATGTACTTCGTCAGTAGCAGGCTCATGCCCACAAAGTCGACGGCCAAGACCTATGCCCCACGTCTTACACTGATGTACGCCATTATGAAGAGGACACCTGTGAATGTGGGCGCGATCATACACGCTGAGATCCGACGATGCTTAGGTGATACCTCTCTAGGTCTGATGTTCCCTTCCCTCATCACTACACTGTGTGATCGTGCAGGGGTCCCCACATACGCGGATGACCGGCTCACCAGGTCACCACAGCCTATCTTCCCTTACCACAAGCTCCAGCCAGCGAGTGGACCCCTAGGCGAGGGCGACTCAGACTTACCAGATGCGGGTCCCTCAGGTGTTCATGCGGCTCGACCAGAACAAAGGGCCAGAAGAGGCAGACAAGAAGCAGAACCACAGCTCCCGGAGTATGTCGGCCAATGGATGGATGTTATGGAGGAAAATGTGGGATGGTTCAAGAAAATGATGAAGGCCATGGCTGCAGCGCTTCAGTGCAGGACCGATGACATTGTCGAGCCACGGCCGTTCCCACCACGGCCTCGATATGATGGAGCATCAACCTCCGCCGCCGACGAGCAAGCACAAGCGGCAGCCACTACACTGGTGGCACAGGCCTGGGAGGAGTACGAGCGGGGACGACCGGAAGAGGAGGGAGGAGCCCACGAGGACGATCACGACAACTAGGGGACGTTGTGTTTTCTATCCCTTTTATTTTTTTTATTCTGCTTTTGAGCATAGGGACTATGCTAGAATTTAAGTTTGAGGGTGGTGTGTGTTGAACCTGTTTGTTTTTAGTTCGTTTGTTTTGGGATGAGTCGTTGGATTGATATTTCGTTTACGATGTATCTTTGCTAGACTTTGTTTTTATTTTTATTTTATTTATCTTATTTTGATTTGGTCTTTTGCATGCATATCATATAATTTAGTTTCGTTTATGTATTTTGATTTCTGTTATTGTGTTTTGGTTGTCACATGCATTTCATGTAGGATCGAGTGTAATTTGCATTTCCGGGTTCTTTTGAAGCAAAGCAATTAATGAATTAGTAGATGGGCTAGTTGATTTTAAAATTGAAATTATGGATCACCGGCTAATTATAGATGAACCTTCTGACTGCGTTTTTGCAACTTGTGTGGATAGCCTTTCGAATCCTTTCCGATTAAGTTTGAGCGCATTTTTCTGAGGGGTATAATAGCCTGAGGTTTGGGGGGCAGGTTAGAATTGAATTATGTGTTCACGATTTCGAGTTGTTGGCTAGAAGTTCTATCAATGGTCTTTACGTTTTTATTCGATATGTCAAGAAAAAAAAAAAAAAAAAAAAAAAAAAAAAAAAAAAAAAAAAAAAAAAAAAAAAAAAAAAAAAAAAAAAAAGCAAAAAAAAAAAAAAAAAAAAGAAAAAAAAGAAAAAAAAAAGAGAAAGTTGTGAGAAAAATCACAATATATTGTTGTTGTCGTATCTTATTGAATAAAAAGACCTACTTATGCCCAACTCGAGTTTTTGAATTTCAGAATCAAAACTTACTTTTCACCCACATTTCTACTCAAAACCCTCGATGATTGTGTTTATTGTTTAATTACGGATTCTTGAGTCTATCTTTCATTTTGGTGTAGAAACAACTAATTGCGTCGGTAGGAAAGTCGAATACCTTAAAGTCGTGGGCCATTCTGAGATTTTAGGTTATCTAGCTCGTTTTATCTTTCGAATTAATTGCAATGCTTTAACCAATCCGGCAACTTTGTGGGTGTGTTGTCTGAAAACCCTCACGAGACACAACTCGTCCTTTGGGGGTACCCAGGGGTTCAAAGGCTTGTTGCATACGCTAAATGCAATCGTGATTCCCTACGTTAGTGGCCTAGTTTAGTTTGGTGTTTTTATTTTCATTTTTGTTGTAGTTTCGTTTTGATTTACTCGGGACGAGTAAAGATCTAAGTTTGAGGGTGTGATAAGTGGTCGTTTTGCACGATTTTTGCTTATCAAATCTTCGAGTTTTGGTCTTCGTTGATCCGAGTTTCGGCTTTATTTGTTTATATTATTGCGTTTCTTGTTTTATTTCCTTTTTTAGGTTTTGTTAGCTTTTGTTGCCAAGTCGAAGCCATTTGGAAGCGAAACCGATTTTTCAAGCCGAGAAAGTGGTCATTAAGACCCAGATCGCGATCCAGGGAAGCCGGATCGCGATCTGGTGACAAATTCCAGTAGCAAACAATATTCAGACCCAGATCGCGATCCGCACTTCCTGGATCGCGATCTGGGAGGCGGTTCACGTTTTTTTGAGAAGCCAGATCGCGATCTGACTTTATTGGATCGCGATCTGGCACGATTTTCAAGGGCAGATATTTTAAAAAGCAAAGCTTCTTGAGGAAGCTTTGCAATTTACTATAAATAGAAGCAAGCCCTCACTCTTCGTTCTTCTTCGACTTTTTACGGTTTTCGACGGTTCTTCGCGGGAATCATCAACGGGGGTTCCGACTTGGGTTTTTCTTACGCAATTTCTTTACGTTTTGTTCTTCATTTCCTTTGTACATTCTTTTGATACTATGTTTGTTATGAACTAAGAACATTTTCTTCTAGGGCAATGAAGCCTTGTATATATTGATTTCGATCGTCATTTCTGTTATCTATTTATCGTGTTTTGATTTCGTTTATGTTTTCCTGTATTAAATGCTTCTTATTGTGTTGATCAGCTCTCAGATTGATATTAAATAGGAATGAACTCGAGAGAGGATTTCTTGTTTGAAGTTAGGAAAACATAGCTCGGGGTGTGGAAACGGAGACGTGATGCACTTCGGGTAGCCCTTAAGGACTTGGCCTAAATGCTCTCTTAATAGCAGGTTCTGAACGGAGACGTCGGACCTGTGGGTAGACTCTAACTACACTGGAGACGGGGGTTAGAGTACATTAGCGTCTGGGTTAACGAATAGGAGCGTGAATTTAGATAGCGGATTTGTCGATCGTTGTTGATTATACCTAGGTGGATTTGGCCCTAGAAGTCCCCTTTAAATCGAAGTCCCCCGCGTTGAGTTGTCGTTACTTTATTTACGTACATTCTATATTTGCATGTTTACGATCTTGCATGCTTTTAAATTAGGGTTTCTCCCCAATCCACTTATTTACGATCGGCTAGATAATATAACGATAATATAATTACACTACTCAGCATTTGAATCTACAAGGTCCCTGTGGATCGATATCCGGAACCACTGTTCTGCAAAATGCGATACCGTATACTTGCGGTAATTTATACGTGAGGAAAACCCGTATCATATAGTATCATGTCGATCAGTTTTTTGTCTATCAATCGATTAATATCCAGAAGATGTTATGGATAAAACAAAATTATCGATTAACACCTATGGAAGTTCGACAATTGAATAGGTCGAATGATTTATTATGTCCCATGAAGGAGGACGAGGAAGTGTTGGCATATCTAATGTTCAGTGTACTTAACTCCATGTACTCAATATGATTTGGCGTTTTCGGTAAATTTATTAGGTAGACATAACTCACCTCACCGAGTCGTATTCATCAGTGAAAGATGCAAAACTTGTAGGTTATACTGATTTTGACCGTAAATCATATACACACAAAGCTCGTTCCCAGAATCTATGGTTTAGTTTTAGAAAAGTAGCTATATCTTGGAGGTCTGTGAAATGTACCTTAAGTTACTTGGTCGAATCATGTTAAAATTTTACCTTCACGAGGTAGCGCGTGAATGCACATGGCCTGAAGCCATGATTGGACATGTTTGAAATTTCTCCGAGTGGAGATATTGTTGGTGGTTTTACCTACACGCAAGTGCACGTATCGAACAAGTAATATAGTGGACAATTAAGTCTGAATATCCATCCCACAGAGAATAATAAATTATCTAATCCTATACGCTAAATTCTACGAATTATGCTCAAGCCCACTCTACACAGTCGTAAGTTGATTAATTAAACTAAATTAAACTGAAACAATTTAAAAACAATTTAAACAAGCAAAAGCACGAAAGAAATTAAAAACGAAGATTTATCAGAGAAAACAAGCTAGGATTTTATTCTCCCCTCTATGTGATTATTAATTCCCGAAATCCTTCAATTATGCAAATCATTAAATCGGATTAGTAACCTGAGATGCTAAATTAATCATCACACGCTTCCACGTGTATTACGATTCTAATACTCTAGATTGAATTATTGTATTCCTACTCAATTAAACCTAGAACACAGCATGAAGCACAAATTTCAATAATAGCTACCTAAGAGCTTAACTATATTCATTATGTTAATACTACAAAGGATCTTCTACCCAAGCTTTGATTATTAACCTGGTCTTCCGATGTAGGGAATCGGACACGTGTACGCAACGGAAAACAAAAATTTATGCGATTTAAACAAATTTAAAACACATAAACACATGCCCGATAATTGAAAACAATTAATTGCGTACCTTTGCGCTTCCAGCGAAATTAAAAACAACATACATGCTTAATTACTTAATCGAAATTAAATCAACTAGCATGCTCGCGTTTAAATCAAATAATCATGCTCGCAGTAAATAAACAATTTCATGTAGTCACATAAAATCATACAATTATCTTACTTAAACGAACATGCATATATTAATTTAAACGTGTCCGAATCTAACGACGATGGATTCGAAACTTTACCTCTTGAAGCATGAGGTAGGCGCACTAAGCAAAGCTAGATTGCCACGGAAAACCAATCCGTGCGATCCGGGGCAGCAACGACGATGATCCGAGCTACGGCGGCGCTTGTGGTTCACGCGCTCTCTTCGGGCGGCGCGTGCGTCGTCGGCTCGGTGGCAGCTCCTCGATTCTTCGATTCTTCCTCCTCTCGAATTTCACCTCGTATACTTTGATCTACTAGAACGTTGCACTAGACACGAAGTAGTTAGAATAAAACGGAAAGAAACGAAAAGAGAAAAGAGCTACCAAAAGGATCGGCCAACAGATGGCCGATTCTGGCGAGATGGTGGCGACGGCGCGGTGGTGGTCACGGGTTGAGATCGGCCGAGAGAGGTGAGAGCGGCTAGGGTTTAGTTCGTGTGTTGTGTGTTGTGCAAGACCTATAAATCAAGTATTTATAGTGTCTTGCATAAAACCCTAACGGGCTTAAGTTGGACCTGGCCCAACAGCTTAAGTTCGTTAGTTCTTTTACTTGCTCGTCTCTCTCAATTCGATGATCGGAAAATTGTAACAATTACATTTTCGGAATCATTATAATGTCCTCGTCATTACGAGTGCCAATTCTCAATTTCAAACTTTCTAAAAGTGGAACCCTAATTCAGTGCACTTTCTAAATTTGGAAACTTCCCGATTTAGAAAGTTCACTAAGATGTTCGTCTATTCTTTTCTTTTTCTTATTCTCATTCATAATTCCAAATTACAAATGTTGGACCCAATCATATTGACTTTCAATCATGCAAAGATAAACCATTTTTACCTTTGACCATTTATTCAAAGATCTCATGTGCACGAGCAGTGTCACCCTCGATGGTTCAGGTGTAAGCTAGCTGTGGGCCCACAGCCCTTTGTGGTCAAAACTCGTCCCTTAGACTTACGATTAAGATGAAGCTCGTTTCACCTTAATCACCCAACGAATCAAGATTGGCGTCTAACAACTACACGTCATGATTCCGTAGATACAAATGAAGTGCCTGCAAGAACCTTTTGATATAGTTAGCGTACAGTATGATCCCTTCGATTCATATGTCTCGATTCAACTGGAGGCATTGGTTCATCAAGACCTCTTTATTTGTTCAATGACTGTGCGATCGTTCTAAGTGTTGTAATCGTTACGTGCATGACTTAGAGAACTGAATTTTCTAATCATCACTTAGTCAGCTCTGGCAAGAGACTTATAGAGATTACAAACTATAAGAACACACAGGACATCCAAGAATATTCTAGCGATTGAATCCCCGACTACAATGCACAGACCTCCCACTAGATTTCGGACTGCACGAACACTGGCCCTTGGAGTGGTCCTCGGTGGAACTCAGGGACAGGTCACGATACAGCTGGTCCTCTAGTGAAGTCACGGTGATGTCTAGGTCATAGGACTAATGGTGTACATCTATACATAGATATCTCTACTCCATTATTGGGAACCACTTAGAGATTTCTAAGGTGAGGGAGTTCAGTGAACTCGTCAACTTACGAGCACCCACTTATGCATGCCGATATCACAATATCGTTTACTGATGAGATGCAGTACACATACACTAAGTGTTAGCTAGTCTCTTAATGGGAAAGGCCGATACCCTTATAAGTGGCGTAACCCTTCGACTACGAACACGTTTAACAGTTATAATACTTAATTAAATATCTCACGATCCTAACGATCAATTACTAGTACTTGTAATAACTGTAAGGACTATATCTATGCTTGTGACAAATGGACAAAGATATAGAATGCCAAGGTGTTTTATCATTAATACGAAAAAGGTTTGTTTATTACCATAATAAATACGAAAGACCACAGCCACATGTTGGCTTGTCGGTCACCTACTCTAACATCCGATTCATGCGATTAACAATAACCGAAAAGCACATAAAGTGAGCAGTTACTTAATAAAACATGCAGAAGAAATAATTCGAAATGAAAACTTGCATAAAATCATGGAAAATGGTTCATAAATCCCACATAGGGTTCAAAATAAAATCCTAAAAATAAAGAGTTTAGCTACTCATGATTAAATTCAAAACTAAATAAAAAGAGTTCATGGAAGATAAAAACTATGCTTGAATCTTCAAGGTCTTCGTCTTCGTTATTGTTTTTTTGCTCTTGACATTGCGTAAAAAAAAGACCCCTTCATTGTGTGCTTGAGTTGGTCATTTATAAGGTGGAAAAAATCGCGAAAAATGTAGTTTTCTTGTAGTTCCTTACTCCGCCTCTCTGCCTGCTCGAACGGCCATCTGGATTTTCAGTTAAAATCCGAGATGGCCATCTCAAATCCAGAGACTTTTCTCTTCTTGAAAATAGATTTTCGGACGGCCGTCTCAACTTCTAGTGTATTTCTCGGACGGCTGTCCGAGATCTTGACGGTCTGACTTTTGACTTCACTTTTTTGTCCACATTTTGTTCTTATTTTCCCTTTTGACCCCCACTTTATTCAATTCTTCATATCATGCCTGAAACTCAATAAATCATGACTTTAAACACCAATTATCAATAAATTACACCAAAAGCTCCAATTAAAAGATACAATTAAGTGTACAAATATACACGATACTCGTACGTTCCTGAACCATATCTTGGTACTTAAAAATTATCTTGATACTCCTTTCCGTGTATAAAATTTCAATCAAAATTAGTTTTCCAAAATAATTTGTCGATCTAAAGTTAAAAATTAATCCAGTCAATTGAAAAACATAGGTAGGGAATGAAACTTTAAAATTCATAAACATATAAAATAAAAGTATGTATTCATTCCTGCTGAAATTTTAACACGAAAACTTCTTTACATGTTTTGGATTATCGGTGGAAACAGTTTTCGAAATAATTGGTCAATTTGAAGTAATAAGTAAAAAAATACTATCTAGTGAGCGAGAATTTATGATAATGAAGCTATAAAAATTATTAAAAAAACATATTCATCCAAAAATGGTGATATGTTAATAAATTTTATGTTGGAATATTCAAATAAAACAGTGATATGCATAATTGGGCCAACTCAATGGGCCTACAAATTACTTACCTACTGGGCCACGAGCCCAATATCGAAGATCACTATCACCGAGGCCCAATCACCTTCAAGTAAGGTTTGGGCCCGACAATCTCAACTAAACTATAAATAAATGTTTGAATTCATTCCTTAAGGTACGTCCTATTAACTGAACAATACTATAATATGTATTCTCTGGACTATTTCTATGATCAGCACGTCTGACTTGAGCGTCGGAGGGGTTTCTGCCGGATCAACCCCCGGCTTAGTTCATGTGTTCTATGATCGCAGGTACCTCATGAACATCAAGTTGTCAAGCTCCTGATCTGCTTTGCTCTCCCAGTTCGTTTTCTACACCACCCTAGGTGAGCTATATTTTAGCATCATCATTTTGACGCCGTCTGTGGGAACGATGCAAACCACATCATGTAGACAACAAGATCCTCCTGAGGCGTCTGCTCGGAGAGAAAATGACACTACTAACGACCTCCCACCTCGTGGAGGCTCTGGCTTGCCACCTCCTCCACGTCCTATGGATCCGCCTCGCGAGGTTCAGGTGATCCCCTCTCGGGACCCACCACTCGCCGATCCACCACTCCCTGCTCCTCGAATGGTTCAAATAACCGAGGATGCGCTTCAACGCATGATAGCAGAAGCTTCAACTCGCGCTGCCACAGAGGCCGTGACCCAATATATCGCCACGATGGGAGCAAATGCTCCCAACGCGATATCAGCACCTGCTCCACATGTGGAGCCACCTATGGCACCACCGCCATCGACTCCCTGGGGGCTTACATCTGCCCCCAAAATATTTCGCTCGCCAAGGGTTATCGACTCCCTGGGGGCTTACATCTGCCCCCAAAATATTTCGCTCGCCAAGGGTTATCGACTCCCTGGGGGCTTACATCTGCCCCCAAAATATTTCGCTCGCCAAGGTTTATCGACTCCCTGGGGGTTTACATCTGCCCCCAAAATATTTCGCTCGCCAAGGGTTATCGACTCCCTGGGGGCTTACCTCTACCCCCGAAATATCTCGCTCGCCAAGGGTTATCGACTCCCTGGAGGTATACAGTGCCCCCAAAATATTTCGCTCGCCAAGGGTTATCGACTCCCTGGGGGCTTATAGTGCCCCCAAAATATTTCGCTCGCCATGGGTCATCGACTCTCTGGGGGCCTACTTCCACCCCCCTCGAGCGGTTCAGATAACCGAAGAGGACCTTCAGCGTATGATCGCCGAAACTTCAACAATATCAACTGATACTTGCTCCTCTAACGATTCAGATAACCGACAAGGACCTTCAGCATACGACCGCGAAAGCTTCAACTCGTGTTGTCACCTCAGACCATAGGTCTCGAGCGCCTCATCCTACAGTGAGTGGTTAACCCATCCCTAGGTTGGGCATCACCTTTACCTTTCAACCCCAAGTGGGTTCACATCACATCGCAAGAGACGAGTAAAAAAAAAATAAAAAAAAAAGGGGGGGGGGGAGGTAAAATCGCGCACGCGAGACCCCCGAAGAAGATGAAGAAAAAAGAAAAAAAAAGAAGATGAAAAAACAGAAGAAGAAAGAAAAAAAAAAGAAGAAGATGAAAAAATAAAAAAAAAGATGAAAAAAGAGAAGAAGAAAAAAGAAGATGAAAAAAATACAAGAACAAGAAGAAGAAAAAAGAGAGTAAAAGAAGAAGAATTAGAAGAAGAAAGAAAGAAGAAAGAAGAAGAAAAAGAAAAAAGAGAATAAAAAATAAAAAGGGAGGAGATGCAGCTGAGCCGCGCGCGCGGCTCCATTCAAAAAAAAAAAAAAAAAAAAAAGGGGAAAAGGCGCGCGCCTTCCCATGCACGCGCGCGCCTCCCAAAGCCACCTTGGAGCGCGCGCTCCCACCTAATTGGGCACAACTTTTGCCACTCTCCACCAAATTGCGCGTAGATTTCACCTCGCTTCACCAAATCGCGCAAGAATTTCAACGCGCTCCACCAAGCGCGAACTCTCTAGCGCGCCTCATCATATCGCGCACGCGCTCAAATGGATAAATACAAATTATTATTTCTCCACACCACGCCAGCAATTAAAGAAACACTACAACACCGATCTACTCTCGACACGATCCGGTACCCTTTTCGACGTGGCTCTCACATCGTCTCGAGGGTGGGGGGCTTGCGAGACAACTCCCACTAGGAGACCACTCGCTCCGTCCTACAACCCGCAGCGAGACAACTCCCACGAGGAGCCAACTCCCTCGGGTCTACGAAACCATAGCGAGATAACTCACACGAGGAGACCACTCGCTCCATCCTATAACCCGTTGCGAGGTAACTCCCACGAGGAGCCAACTCCCTCGGGTCTCATAACCACAGCGAGATAACTCCCATGAGGAACAAACTCGCTCGGTCCTACAACCAGCAGCGAGACAACTCCCACGAGGAGCAAACTCGCTCTGTCCTACATCCCGCAGTGAGACAACTCCCATGAGGAGCAAACTCGCTCTGTCCTACATCCCGCAGTGAGACAACTCCCACGAGGAGCAAACTCGCTCGAACCTACAACCCCTTGCGAGGAAAATCCCACGAGGAGACCACTCGCTCCGTCCTACAACCCGCAGCGAGACAACTCCCACGAGGAGCCAACTCGCTCGGTACTACGAACCCTCAGCGAGATAACTCCCACGAGGAGCCAACTCCCACAAGGAGCCAACTCGCTCGACACTACAAATCCGTTGCAAGGCAACTCCCACGTGCAGCCACCTCGCTCGATAATAAGACTCGCTGCGAGACAACTCCCACGAGGAGAGAAATCGCTCAGAGCGACATCAATCTGCACACTCGTCAGTCGCGGGTCATCCAATGATTCTACAACTTCGCTGCGAGACAACTCCCATGAGGAGACAACTCGCCCGAAACTCACTATATAATCGCAAGCTCAAGTTAGCACGATTACAACCCTAGAAACACTTAGAAATATTATGGGAATCTATATAGCCTGGCCAGCTTGATTACTCAAATTTATCTACTTGTTTTCAATGGGTCCTTCATTAAAACGTGGCCACGGTCCAAACATACTTACGACCCACGAGGTCTAACAAAGGGCACGATCCCCATATAAAAATCTTGAGAGCCTGATCCCCTCCTCAAGTACGTCACGCACAAGGCTATATGTAAACACATACAAGCAACGCGTCACAACATTGACAATGTCGATAAATAACAACTCCCACGAGGAGAATACTCGCTCTGTGCTACTGCATTATCACGAGACAACTCCCACGAGGAGATAACTCGGTCAACTCTATTACCCCGCGACGAGACAACTCCCACGAGGAGATAACTTGATCCGAGCTATTACATCGTCGCGGGACAACACCGACGACTCAAGTAACTTACATCGCGACAACTTGATTGCGCTACGCGCCAACGCGCCTTCACGCCCCTCCGACACACGCTCCGATGCGTTTTCGCACACCATTAGGCCATACGCCAACGATCGACTTCTACAAATTTTACTCTCGACACGATCTGACACCCATTTCAACATGCCCCCCACATCGAATCGAGAGTGGGGGGCTTAATGATATGCATAATTGGGCCAACTCAATGGGTCTACAAATTACTTACCTACTGGGCCACGAGCCCAATATCGAAGACCACTATCACCGAGGCCCAATCACCTTCAAGTAAGGTTTGGGCCCGACAATCTCAACTAAACTATAAATAAAGGTTTGAATTAATTCCTTAAGGTACGTCCTATTAACTGAGCAATACTATAATATGTATTCTCTGGACTATTTCTATGATCAGCACGTCTGACTTGAGCGTCGGAGGGGTTTTCGCCGGATCAACCCCCGGCTTAGTTCATGTGTTCTATGATCGCAGGTACCTCATGATCATCAAGTTGTCAAGCTTCTGATCTGCTTTGCTCTCCCAGTTCGTTTTCTACACCACCCTAGGTGAGCTATATTTTAGCATCATCAAACAGTTTTCTGAAACACACAATAAAAGATCATTGTGCATATAAACAAAGAAATTGGGGTTACTCCCGTCATCAGCAATTTACAGCCGTCAATTTTTTTCTCACTTTTCCCGCTCTTCGTTTTCTTCAAGTTCCTAATTTGATATCTACAACCACACATGGTGCAATGTAAGTGATTATATTCATGTATTCTTCTAAAAGTTGTACTCAGGTTTTTTACCGTCGTAATTACTTTACTTAATTGAAGAGTTTTCTATAAAATTGGAATGTAGGTGGATAATAATCACGTCACACACGACTGGTCTAATTTTCCTTAAATCATTTTAAACTTTAAAAATTGAAGAGGATATTGGAGTTTTTGCCTAAATGTAAGTATTCATGCTTTATTTACGTGTATTTAAGCGTGTTATGTTAAAATCTCATTTTCTGTTGTGGAATATAGGGAATAGGATTATTGTGTGAAAAGAAATAGGCTTATAATTTTGTTTACAATTTGAAATAGGATTTCGTTTACAATTTATGTTCTGATATTCCAAATGCCCTAAGCATAATATAGAAAATAATTTAGAAAGATTCGTTGCCACAGACTTGTTGTTTTAATAACTACTGAACATATGTACTTTATTGTTATTTTCAATATTTTACAAGTATTTTTGATTAGTTTAGAACTGACATCGTACTCCTATTTATACTTCTCCATCCCCGCGATGAATGGTGGGAAATGATTTACTTATATGGTTGGGGATGACTCTTTAGAACACTATATAGACGTTTGATATCTTTTAGGAAGCAAAGTACAATTGAGAGCTTTCTAGAAAGTTTCTATAAATCTATAGTAATCGGTTACAACTTCTATATATTTGTAGAAAAATTATATCTACAAATAAAGAAGAGTTAATCTCATTTGGCGGGTTTGTTTTGTTGATTCCCTTCTTCGGCTCATGCCATTCTTACAAAAATTGAAATCAGATCTAGTATTGAGATTCAGGTTTCTCTTGTCAATGTAAGTATTTAACAATTTTTTTCTCCATTTATTGAATATTCGACGTCCTCTTACATTTTTTTTAATAGTTTTATCATCAAACTCTATATTTTCTTTAATAATTTCTACAAAATGACACCTTATTTTTATTAAAAAAATATTTTTGCATTGCGGATAAATATAGGAAATTAATATTTCGCATGTATAATTTTTCAGATGTTGGATTAAAATATTTACTCATTAGATATTTATATGAAAACTTGTAATTTTTGCATCAATATTTATTTAACGGTAAATGTTAATGTTCTATTGTATTTAACTATTTATTACTAACATCAAATTTCATTAACATGACCTTTTCATTTAGGATTAACGGTACGAAATTTGATGTTACAAATAAATATTTAACTTTTAATGTACATATTTGGTGAATTAAATAATTTCATCCAACATATGAAAAAATATACTATCTAAATGTTATTTTTTTAATTTAAATATTTAATGAGTAAATAATTTTTAACCCAAAATTTGAAAAAAAATTACTATCTTAAATATTATTTAGTTGATTTATTCATAGCACATTTATTATTTCTAAATAAAAATAAGGTGTCATTTATTAAAACTTAGAGCCTGTTTGGCAAAGCTTATAAGCTCCTAAAAACATCTTATAAAATGTTTAAGAGCTTATAAGCTATTAAAAAGTGTTTGGTAAAAAAATTAGAAAAGATCTTATTTTTTCAAAAAATAAGCTGTTAGGGAACTTATAAGATATTTTTAAAAAAGTACCTTCACGCCACCTTTTTTCTATAAGATCTTGTTTGCTTATTTACTAAAACACTCAAAATACAAAATTACCCTCAAGTACTTTATTATATTACATGAATACTAATAACATTTATATTTTATCAAAACAACGTATTATTGTAATCAAGATTAATAATTAGTTAAAATATAATTATCATGATAATTGTAAAAAAAATTATTCTCTATTTATATTTTATATATATATATATATATATATATATATATATATATATATATATATATATATATATATATATATATATATATATATATATATATATATATATATATACCCGAACATTCTTATTATCTCAATAATAAATTATATTTCTTTTATTTAGCTATAAAAAAAATATATTTCTTTTACAACCTTTATTTTATTTTATATTAATATATTAATGGGAAAAAAATTAAAACTTTCACAAATCTGTTTCATTAAAATATTTTATTACACTTCATTTTATTTTAAAAAAATTGTCAAATGTCATATCAACATACATAAAAAAATATTTGGTTTGTTTAATATATAATTTTATATTATTATTTATATTTGAAAATTAATTTGTAAATATTATTATAGTAACAGTTTAGGAACAAAATTATTTAAGTCGAATTAGTTTAACAGTTATAATGGCGTCATGTACTTTTTTGTCATTATAGTGATAAACAGACATTTTATTTCCAAACACCTGAACAACTTATAAAAACTAAATTAACTTATAAGTTAAATATCCAAACACCTTAAAAAATAATTTTTAAAACAAAATCTAATAGCTTATCAGCTCCTAAAACATCTTATCAGATGTAGGAGCTTATAAGATGTTTTAAATAAGCTTAGCCAAACGGGCTCTTAATAAAAATATATTAAGTTTATTTTACTACTAACACCTCTATGATCAAATAGATTGACCATTAAGTGGATGGGGTAAGTGTATTTTTCATAGGGTAACTAATAAGTGTTACATAGGGCTTAGTACAAGGAGGTAAAATGTATCTTACTCTATAAAATATATAAGAGCTTAGAAGCTCTTCCAAAATATTTGGTAAATTTTCTAAAAAAGATCCTAAAAGTTCAAAAAATAAGTTATTGAAGAGCTTTTAAGATCTTTTTCAAAAGTACCTACTCCACATGTGTATGTAAGATCTTATAATGATGTAAAAATAATTTATAAGCTTACTATCCAAACACTTTAAAAATTAATTCCGATTATAAGACGTAACGACTTATCAGCTCTTAATAAACGGCTTATCAGAAGAAGCTTATCAGCTGTTTAAAATAAGCTTAACCAAACAGGCCCGAAATACATGCTCTTCGGCCTTCACCACTAAATAAGCAATACGTATTTGGCACACTAAATAGGAATGAGAAAGTCAATTAGGGTCCCAATTAATCCATTAATAACCATCCACTAAGTGGAATTAATGCAATAAAAACTAATAGTGTTTGAATGCATCACCAAAGAGAAAGAAACCTAGCTTCCGTTGTTAGTAGGGCCCACGTCAGAAAGCTCGAGCGATACTGGGCAATGGTCACTCCCGTAGAAACCTGCAACCATTTGACTCAGTTAAGATTGCAATTTTTCAAAACTTGAGGGGTCTAGATGTAATTAAACCAATTCGAACAATGTTCGTTTACCTTGTAGTTCAATACCATGTCCATGCATTTCACAGGCAACAATTCTTTCCTTGAGTTTCTCCGAGACTATGAAATAGTCGATTCTCATTCTTTTTCCACGATATCTGCAAATGTGTTAATTCATTTGTGTGAGCTCCAATTGTCGATTCTCATACTCTTTCATATCAATTAAATTAAATTGAATTAAATTAGCATAGTAACTTCTTACTTTCCGACGGGGTTTCCTGACCAGGAGAAACCACGCTCCATGTCTTTATCCTTGTGTAAATACCTATACGAATCCATTAGCTTCCCCCTGGGTAAACACAAATTAAATCCAAGTGTGAGATTTCCATAAACCACAAATACTTGGTAGAAAAAAAAAAAAAAAAAAAGAAAAAAGAAAGAAATAAAAAAAGGCATCTAATAGGCAAGAATTCAACAACCCCTACATCAAAATCAAAGAACTATGTATTCTTACGTTGTTGAATCGAAATACGTTATGATGCCAATTGTTGATAATTTTGTCATCATCCAATTGTTTTTCGAAATTTCAAAATCACAATGTGATAAAATAAAAATCAATTAAAATAAGAAAAGGTCCTCTAATTCCAATTATGAATTTGCTTCGGGCCTTTGGGAACAGCCTTTCTAATTCTAATTACGAATGTTGATTGATTTTACCGTAAAACCATTGAATAACTCATAATCAGATCAGACAACACGGTACGTACTCTTTTAGAATGGAACCAAATCGTTTCCTCTCAGACAATGTAAATCCAGGTTGTCCACAATCCTGCATCACATAGAGAAAATATTTCGACATCACAATTTGTTAGCTTTAGAGAAAAAAGAGAATATATATATATATATATATATATATATATATATATATATATATATGAACAATTCATCTACTGCTACGAATATTATCTACTCCATTCGTTCTCATTATAAATGTAACCAGAATGCACGAAAAAGTTGACCACTAAATCAAGAGTAAAACTGCCTCATTAGTTAGTTATTATACTCGTGACCAATTTCTCGGACAAAGTTGGTAGTATTTTTTTTTCTTTTTCCCTTCATAATCACTTAATTAAAGTTGATTCAAATAACAAGCTTTATAATGAACACGGAACTCGACAGGCAATAAAGTAAGCTGCTATAAAGCAGTACCTCTTTATTAGGTGGAACATAACCATTTTGCTTAGCTGAACTGAAAAATTCTGGATGACTTACATCAATATCTTCATGACTGCATAAATTTTTTTTAATAATAATAACAAGAGATTACGAACAGCATTATCCAATATATGAAATGCACGAATTGAACAGATCAGCTGAACTTATTATTGCACGTGTTTTGGCAAAGTACCTTACGTTAAGATCTCCACACCAGATAAGGGGCTTATCGGAATTTTTCTGAACAAATTCTAACATCCTTTTATCCCACTTTCTTCTCCTTTGAAACGAGGATTCCTCGTCCTTCCATCCATTGTTAGGAGAATATGTATTCAATATACGGAAT
Source organism: Erythranthe guttata (assembly GCF_056151865.1). NCBI lineage: Eukaryota > Viridiplantae > Streptophyta > Magnoliopsida > Lamiales > Phrymaceae > Erythranthe > Erythranthe guttata. The sequence goes on from NC_142541.1 coordinate 11,776,942, forward strand.
GATTCAAATTCAGCCAATATAACCCTGCCATCTGGCTCATGCTTTGAACCTAATACGAAACTTACACAGTTATGAAATGACTTTTTGCTCCTTGCACCAAGATCTCTAACAAAACATTCGGATCTCTTATAATTTTGAAACTTTTAGCTCGTTATTTCAATTTGTAAACATTGATCGGGACAATCCACAAGCAAAAAATGTTTAACAGCCAGAGATAATATAAGCAAGACTATTTAATGACGAGAATGGTACGATTAAGATACAATTTCATTTCCTTATGATTAAATCATACTATAAGTGGGATGAAGGTAATTTCAAATCCAATAGCAATAGGGCAAAATTATTTTTATATAAAAAAGATCCTATTCGAAAAAGACATCATCCAACAAACCTGATTGGTCCAATGAGAAGGAAACCCTTTTCGGCTGGAAGCACTTTTTAATAAACAACGCAGTTCCAGCATATTTTGTATCTGAAAGAGACCACCATACATTATAGTTTTTAAATGGTAGATTTGATAATGCACGCATCAGAACCTGCACACAAAAATAACGAAAAAATAACTCAATTTGCATATACTGGCAGTAAAAGGAAAATTCTATGCACCGACTATTTTATGGGAATGTTGTTGCCTACATTCCGACTCAATTTACTTTTCCGGAGAAGATTTTTTCATTCCTGAATTAATAAAGTACTATGCTAGCAGAATTTATGTAATCAAAGTACGACGCATTAAAAAGTTTAGATCATGAATTTTATAAACTTTTCTCGAAATAAAAAGTTTACCTGTTTCTCCTCACGTGAGGAGGTAGTATCATCTTTGAACTCTCTAGGGTTTTTCGGTGCACCTTTAGAACCAGCTGCAGGCATTCTAACTTCCTACCACCATTATCAAGTTAGATAAACTCTTGTCCAAGGTTCCAAGTAACAAAAATTCAAAATTACATTGCATATATGTTTACTTACAAGATAAATAAAAGATCTCTACAAATCAAGGGAGTAGATGTTCCACAAATATTTTACGTGGGGTAGGGGTACGTTGCATAATCAACTAAAAGAATTTATGCTAAAGCAGGCCCGATTCTGGAACAAAATATGTTTACTTACAAGTAACATGTATTCCAAGATCATAAATTCCTACTCAAACAGCATTTCTGCCTAAACAGAGACGTTCGCGAAATTTAAACAAAAATGTTAAGATATTCATTTAGAACAGGGATGTATAACTACAAAAGCAAAAACTTTGATCAATTCACTGTAAGCAAACAATACAACCAAAAAGGTATCATAAGAACTTAAACTAGGCCCTCCCATTTTGGAGCATCAAAAGAAAAACAAATTCACAAACACTTGGCAGGCACTAATCCAACATTAGAAAAATAACACTTTTGGAAAGAATACCTGTATTGCAATGACGTCAGGATCAAGGGTTTCTATGAACTTTGAGAACTCGGTCCAGTTGTTCTTGACTCGTAGCAGGAAGCTGTTGGCATTCCATGTCAAGAATTTCGAAGGCTCTTTCTTTGTGGTGTCTTCATCAATGGCGGCAGAAGCATTTTCCGTTGGGTTTTCGGAGTCTTTCAGTGGTGAAGAGGAAGAGGAGAGAGTGGGTTTCTTGGAAGGGGAATCTCTCTCTACCGGCTTGAAAAATCTCTTCATCTTTGTGTTCGCTGCCGTCAATTGACAGACGGAGGAGTATATAACCTTTGTTTGGCTGTTGCCGGAGAAATTAACTAGGGGGCTAATGCTAATTATTGGAAGTGTTTGGAACATTTTCACACTACAAAAAGTTGTCAAATTGCAAACTAACCCTTGAAATATGATTAATTACAAAAAAAAACCCCTTCGCGTTTGCATAATTGTATTTACAATCTTGAGGTGCAATGTTTTCCTCCTTGAAATCAAGGCATTGCATTGCACAAAGGGGATAATGAGAAAATCAAAGAAAACTGTTTGACTCACCACAAAAGTAGAAGCTACTTATAGTTTCGTCAAAGATGGGTAGAACAAGTATAACAGTTGCGAAATGTCATATGATCGTGTAGCTAATTGACTCTGACAATCTTAGGCTTTGTACCCGATTGTTAGCCCCTTGCACGGACAAATATATTATGTTTGTAAAGGAACATGTGCCAAAGTGAACTATATAAGCGCCAACATACAAGTCCACCAATAAAAAAATGAGAGTCTTTGCAAGTAGTGCTAAAAATGAAATCGGTACTATTTGATGTGTGTTGTGTGCATCACGCTCTATGATCGGCATCATAAAAACATGAACAAGTTATGTGCCCAAAAATGAGTTTGGGACTTTGTTTAGCATGATGTAGGGCAAAATCAGAAAATAAGGAAAGAAAAACATAAAAGAAGAACGCAACATAGCACAAAACCAAAAGAAAAAGGGACTATTAGTGAGAACCCCCTCTAGCTTTATTTTAATGATGATAGATCTAGCTCATTTTCCTTTATTAGTGAGAGACCCATCCTTTTTTTTATTCCCAAATTTACCCTTCCTCTAGTTACTACCTATTATACACTACTTTGATACACTTTTATTTTTTTATTTTTTTGTATTTTAATTTTAATTTTTGTTTTTTTTTTTATTTTTCTTATTTTAAAAAAATATATTTAAAAAAAAATTATTTTTTTAACTTTTTTATTATATTTTTTTACTATATTTTTTTGTCTTCAGTTAAAACAACTATATTTCAATAAAACAACTATTATTAAAACAACTGTTATTAAAACAATATGAGTAAAACAACTATATATCTCCAGCAACTCTCATTTATCAAAATCAACTATTTGTTAAATCAACTATTACATTCAACTAAAAAGTAATAAAAACAACTATATTGCTGCACGAAAACAACTATATTGCTGTACGAAAACAACTATATTGCTGTACGAAAACAACTATATTGATGTACGAAAATATCTATAAATCTGTGAATAACACCACACAATTTCAACAAAACCAAACATCCATTATACTATTGATTGAACACAAAATTAGCCTTTTATATAAGAATTCAACCAAAAACTCCAATTAAGAAAATTAAGATTCGAGAATTGGGTTCCAAAAAATCAGAGACGAAGAAGAAGAAGAACAACAATGAAACAATGTGGCGGTGGTCTGTATTGAAATCTCAGACGCAATATCAACCCTAGCGCCGCTGCATAATCTCGTCTTTCTCCCTAGCGAAAACCCTAACGCCGTCCTTGACGAGAGAATCCCAGGGGTGAAGATCGTCTTCTTTTCGCGTTGGTGGAGGGAGAAACGCCGTTGGGAGAAGAGAGTAACGATGGCGGCGCAAAGACGGAAGAGGGTTGGAGGCGGTGGCAGAACACAGATGGAAGAGAGTTGGAGGCGCCGATATGTAGAGAGAAAAGAGAGAGAAGAATAAGAAAATAGAGAGAACGTGAAATAGGTTTGGTTATTTTAATAGGGCAAATTAGGTATATTAGTAATGTCAAAAATAATATTAATTAAAAAAAAAAATAATATAAGGTGGGGGTTTTCACTAATAATGAAAATGAGGTTATATCCACCTTTATATAAGTAAATGAATTGGGGGGTTTTCACTAATTATCCCAAAGAAAAAAGGGAAAAAATAGGATAACTCTAATATTAATTAGAGTTTTGGATGGGTTAAATAATAAAAAGGGTAAATTACGGCCACCCCTGAGGTATGGCTAAATTACGAAAAAAACTTCTTTTGTTTGTGTAATTACAGCCACCCCTTCTTTTAAATTTTTTTACATAAAATTTATGTAATTCGGTTATTTATCGAACCAAATCGTATATTCAGTTCGGTAAACGGTATGAAATATTGGCGTAGTGAAATTTCAATTAGGTTTTACCGATTTAACATCCTTAAATACACCTCTAGAGGGATATTTTTTTAAGATAATACATAGTTGAGGGGGAGACTGTGATCATTACCCAACCAGAAGGGAGGTTTTCATAATTTAACCATAACTCAGGGGTGACTGTAATTTGCCCATAATAAAAATTGGGTTCATGAGATAAATATGCATATAGATATAATATATATAATGTAAAAGTTTTGAATTGAGGGTGAGTTTAGATTCTTCTTTGCCCAAGCTAGGGTTGGACTCGCCCATGGTGGCCAAAGGGTTAATATGAAACGATTTCGTAGATTTTAAGTTTATCGCAGAAAGACGAAGATAGAGAGAGTTAGGTAGAAAGTTTATATTCTTCCATTTTTGTATCTTTATTTTTCTTCTCGAGTTCATATATTCTTTTTATTGTTCTTTCGTTTTTGTCTCTCTTTATTTCTTTGTTAGGTCTAATTTTCTTCTCATGTATGTTCTTCCTTTTCTTCTTTACCCTCTCACAACTTTTCTGCATCAGCACTATAATATAAACTTACGATATGAATTTATAAATTATTATCACAAAATTAGAAGTTTACAAAGTTAAATATTAATAAATAGGGTAAATTACACCCACACCCCTGAAGTATGCTTAAATAACTTTAAGGTCCCTGTGGTATCGATAATTACACTCACCCCCTTGAAACGTAGTTAAAAACTCTAACGGGATAATGCATTGCATACATTATTCCGATAGAGTTCTAATGGACTATTACTTTAAGCTAGTGGTGGAGATAACATAGAATTATGGGGTGACATGGTTCCCCCAATATTTCTTAAATCACCCATAACTCTTTGTCGTCTCCACCACTTCCTGAAACCAATAGTCCGTTCGAACTGTATCGTAATAACGTATCCAATGCATTATCCCATTATAGTTTATAACTACGTTTCAAGGGGGTGAGTGTAATTATCGATACCACAGGAACCTTAAAATTATTTAAGCATACCTCAGGGGCGTGGGTGTAATTTACCCTAATAAATAACCACATCTATCTACAGTTAAACATCTATAAATTAATACAGTTGGGACCATCAACATTTCATTAATTTAGCGAAATATTAACTTATCAATAAATTAATAATTATTAATTTATACATTAATTAATAACTTATTAATTTATGAAATTACTTTTATTATTATTTTCAATAAATACATTTTTTATAATTTTTTTATGTATATATTATTCATTGTACCATTAGTTCAATGCATATAGAGCCCGTTTCACGAGCGGGAGCTCTTAAAACAACAATGATATAGAACGATTTTATGTTGAGTTATGAGAAAACTATACCGAAAGTTCTAACCATGTTAAGAAAAGTGAGGGACGAGATTGATGTTGATGTGAACTTCAACAAGAAACAAGCGACAATTAAATTATATTGTATTAAGCTTTCATAGATCTATAAAATATGTATTGTACCATGTAAAGTAAGAATTATTTTTATGCATTATTAATTTATATATTATATGGGGCTTCTTAAAATCTTCGAATGTGTATTATCTTATAAATTTAGCGAATTATTAATTTAACACGTTGTCCCCGAGTCGGGATCGGGAAAATTTATTATTTAAGCGAGGTTATTAATTTATCGAGGTTCTACTGTATCTATATAAAAAAGACAATACCTTGCCTAATATTTTGACACGTGGCATCCTTTAGGTTTGCAAACCCTCTATGTTTGCTTCAATTTTCATCGAGTAAATTCTAATATGATTTGTTGTTTATTTCGGAAAATTGTGAATTTTGGCCGCTCTATTGGATTTCCAGAAATTTCTCATTTTGTTTTAGGTTTGTTCATAATTTCTCCCTATTATTGCGATGGGCTTCTTATTCTGTTTAATTTGAGATTTTCGTTCTTTCAGATTGTAATTTTTTTGTACGACACCCACATTTTCAATATAATTTGTTTTACAATATTTACTGCCCGATGTTATGGGTATTATTATTTTTAATTTCTTTGGTGATTTTTCAGAGAAACCTCCAACAACAAAATTTTGGAGTTTTTAAAAAGATCAATTTTGCACATATGCATGTCTCATAAGGACTTTGCTTTATTAGTTTCTAAAATTTCGATAAAGATGACGAATATGTTATATAGTATTGTGCATTCTTATGCTTAATCATTCCCCAAATTTCAACACCCCGAGTAAAGTAAATACCTTTCAGTTTCGAAGTTAACAAATCAAAAGTTGTTTTATAAGATATTAAAATGGCTTATGAAAAATATATGAAATCTGAATGGATGTCTTTTTCGACATAACGTACTCTTGCGTCGGAATTGGTTTCTATCAACACTGTTATGTGACAGTTCAAATGTTGCTTTTTTGTATATTTTCTATTTTGATTGATTTGTGCTCGGTTGGTGATATAATATATTTAATTTTGAGATTTTTGTATAGTTATTTCATATATCTTCATTAGCCATCTATTTAATAGTGTCTACATTGTTTCTTTATTCTTATTTTAGAAATTGCTGTCAATTGTAATTGTATTTCAGCTTTCCGTTATATTAAAGTGGTGATGAAGGAAAAACAATGTCCATTAATGTTGAAATGCAAGTTCAAGCCACACAGACTACTAGATAGGTGAGTAAGATTATAAATTAATGTTAAAATGTTTGTAAATTTTACTTACAGGTTTTTGCATTTTATATCATACAATCCTATTGACCCTTTCAGCATCTTTTATTTAGTTAAATTGATATTCAAGGTTAACAATGATATAGTTTATTTACCGTATTGAATTTACAGGGTATTTTGTATTGGCAACACTTCTTCACGAGGGAGGTCTTGCTTCTTTGTTATGAATTATACAATGGCCACAAACTAGGTTATCGAAACACCCATATTATATGTTCCCTGTTTAATAAACTAGGTTGCCCGGATCTTCTCATATGTATATTAAGCAGGGATATGGTCACTAGGTAGTAAGCAAAATTAAGAATTTTGCGAGTTCATATTTTGTCTTTTGTTTTTTACTACTAAAAGGGCCGTGAGTTTCTTATTTTTAGGTCGTTGTATGTTTGAATTGTTGCACACCAACAAACATTTAGATCTACCGTAAGTTTAATTTTTTTACTATTATATATTTTTCATTTCTTATATTTTTCGTATATATATATATATATATATATATATATATATATATATATATATATATATATATATATATATATATATATATATATATATATATATATATATATATACAGGTTTGCCATCATGACAGTAGATAGAACACATTTATCATGAAGAGTTGAATTGTCAGTCAAACAAATACTCCTTGCAAAGTTCTCAAGGAGCCTTCAGAAATTAGTAGACGAGGTTTTTCCACCTCCATCCATCCATTTAATTCTTAAGTAGATATTAATTGATTTGATATTCTTAGTTTCTATACTATATAAAATTGTCTCTTGGTGGTTGTAGTTTGGTGTTGCTGTTGTTATAAAGAACGATGTTATGGCCCAAGTGGATGGTTCATCGATTTTCGGCGGGCCTCAAATAGAACCCTTTGCTGTTAATATGTTATTACCACAAAGTTCTTTTCCTGTATCTTTTTCTTTCATGAATTCTTGCGAAAGCAATTACTTTTAATGGATAGTTTGTCTGAACATTTGATTTGTGGTGACAGATTATCTTTAATAAAAAGTAAGAGGAATGTAGATGATTGGCAAAATAAATTATCCGTGTTTGGCTGAAGCAAGATTTAGATATCTACACAAAGTGTAATAGATGAGAAGGATTAATGTCCTTTTAATCTATTTACTGTTTACGTAAACAGATTCTTTATTGTGATTATGTTTCTTCAATTATATTTCCTTGATATTTATTTTAATAGAAAATTCTGGGCTTGCAGTTGTAGTATAAAATGAAATCCCCTTTTATTGCATTCGTTTTTAATCGATTGGCATCACTTAAGCTTGATCCTTATAAATTTGCAATTTTACATATTAGTTATTAATATATCTACATGATTTTGTGGAATTCGTATGTTTTAACATTATAATGTAGGAATTAATGCACGGATAAATCAATTCAAATATTCCCTAATTTTACATATTTTTAACATTCATATTTTTTCAATTCAATATATAAGAATCCAGTAAGTCTAAACATAGCGGATTGACATATAATGTACGCACTGTTAAACACATGTGTTTTTTTTTAATTATTTATATGTATAATTATGGTTTTTTTTAATTATTTATATGTATAATTATTTTTGCAGTGTGAGGTGTATTTGTATCATATGGTGTATCTTATTTTTTTATATCACAAATTTCATATTTTATATTTTAATTTAGTATTTGAACCAAATAGAACGAATATTATTTTCCCACCCATTATATCATATTATATATCAAATATTCAAAGGTGCAATTTATTATTTTATCTAAAACTTTTATTCTTTTTAAATTGACCCCGTGCATCGCACGGGTGCAATACTAGTTCTTTTATTTAAAATAAATGTAGGTTACATCTAATAACATGAAGTATCTTTAAACTATCGTATATTTAACAACTAAGTTTAGTACTTTCGAAAATTGTTTTTGAGGGAGTTTAGATTCAACACTTTGGTATATTTAAACCCCATAATAGTTCATTATGTGACCAAATATAAATATTTCGATGATCTAATTATATGTGCATTGGTAGTGACAACTTCAATCAAGAATGTCTTTATATCCAGAGCGTTTTTAAAACGTATTTAACGGGTTACCGTATGATTGAAAATCATTGAAGATTTAGAAATATACAAAAATAAATATCACAAAATAATTGTTTCATTGTATTTGAAACAAATGTATGTCACATGCTTGATGCTACGGGATGGTGTCGTATATTCCTACAAAAAGATTTATTTTTTAATATTTAGCGTTTATTCAATTGACCGCTCTAGTATATTGAATACTGGTGTTTTGGTAATGCTACATTAGACAAGTTTTGTCGTACTAGAAAAAGACGTTATCAAATTATGGAGCTAATTGCATAAAACCCCCTGTGTAATTTCGAATTGTCAAAAAAGTCCTCGTGTTAAAATATTAGCAAGGACCCCCCTATGTTTTATTTTATGAAGCACACCGCTCCTTAATTCGAAATTGATGGTTGACTTGTATGCAATGACTAAAATATCCCTAATAGTTTTTAATGATATTTCAATTTTAAACAATAAAAAGAAAAAAAAAAATATCACACAAATAAGCAAACCTGCATCTTCTCTCCGACAATGGTGTGCGGCGATTTTTTTGGTTTCTTTCGGATAGAAAGAAAAAAGTGCAGCAAAGCAGTTTTTGGTGGACGGGAATTGTGGATTCAGAAACTATAGTAGTGGTGGTGGCATTCAACGGCAGCGGCGGCAGTGTGGTGGATCCGGAGAGTCGGCTTCGAGTTTGGGTGGAGTAGCTGTGGAGTGACGGCGAATATTCTTCGATTTTGACATTCTTCTTCTTCTTCTTCCTCAGTATACGACTCAAGATTCACTAATTGGAAAAAAATGCTATGGAAATTGGAAGAAAATGCTTTGAAGAATGTTTGCATTTTTTTTGGGTTTTGGCAGGGATGTGCCGAAAAAGCTTGAGACGCCATTTTTCTTCCCTTTTGTTTACTTGGATTTGGAATATGAATGAACATCATGCTCAGATTGGGTTTGGTTGATGGGTTTTGCTGGAAAAAGTAATGGTGAAAAAGTGGAGTGTTGTTCTTGAGGTTGGAGAAGAGGGCTTATTTGAATATATAAAGGACTCAATTGAAAATCTTAAAAACTTCATTTTGGTGCTTATAAAATTTATGGGGGCATTTTGGTATTTTCGTGTCAAAAAAACGAACCCCCACTCGCATTCATGGCAAGTGAAGCACACGGTCAGCTCTCAGGGACCTTATTGCCTTTGATTATTTTTCGTAGGGGGTATTTGCTAATTGTTTTAACACAGGGGTGGTTTTTGCAAAAAACCCTCAAATTATGTGTTCATTTTCGAACGATAGCTTCTACTCTTTGTGAGTAAGGTGGTATTTGCAAAATCTTTTAGTCACAATTTATGAATTTTTTTTTGCACATAATCTGTTTTTAGGTTTTTTTTTGCACATAATCTGTTTTTAGGTGTTTACAAATTCAACTTTGCTTTTGAGTCTCTTAAAAATAAAATACTTTAAGCTTTTTTTTCTAAAAGTATTTGCAAGCACCCCCAACTTTTATATATATATATATATATATATATATATATATATATATATATATATATATATATATATATATATATATATATATATATATGATAAATAGAGTTGGAGAAAGAGAGAATTGTGTCTCTCACGTATATTAATCATATATATAGTTACATGTAGGAAACCCTAACCTATTACACAATGTAACCTATTACACAAGGTAACTATAATAAATAATAATAATAATAATAATAATAATAATAATAATAATAATAATAATAATAATAATAATAATAATAATAATAATAATAATAATAATAATAATAATAATAATAATAATAATAATAATAATAATAATAATAATAATAATTATTATAATAATAATAATAATAATAATAATAATAATAATAATAATAATAATAATAATAATAATAATAATAATAATAATAATAATAATAATAATAATAATAATAATAATAATAATAATAATAATAATAATAATAATAATAATAATAATAATAATAATAATATATGTAATATATAATATATATACGCTAATACACCCCCGCAGTCGAAACGGGAAAGGAGAGGACGTGGAGACTGGAGACAAACTGTTGAAACAGTTGAGTAGGGAGTCCTTTCGTGAAGATATCGGCAAACTGGTAGGCAGAAGTGACGTGAAGAACTCGAACGTGTCCCAAAGCAACTTTGTCTCGGACAAAGTGGATATCGATCTCCACATGTTTCGTACGAGAGTGTTGAATAGGATTGCAGAATAGGTAGACGGCATTGACGTTGTCACAGTAGACAATGGTGGCTTCTGAAAGTGGGCAGAGCAACTCAAAAAGTAGGTTGCGTAACCAAGTCGTTTCGGCGACGGCGTTTGCGACAGCTCGATATTCAGCCTCCGCACTACATTGAGAAGTAGTGACCTGTCGTTTGGAGGACCAAGAGATGAGGTTGTTGCCGAGGAAAACGCAATAGCCCGATGTCGAACGACGATTGTCAGGACAACCACCCCAATCGGCGTTGGAGTAAGCGATAAGAGAGAGGTCCGGATTGGGGGAGAGGAGAAGGGAAGACCATGGCCGAGAGTGCCGCGAATGTAGCGAATGATACGTTTGAGAGCAGCCATATGAGGTTCCCTCGAATCATGCATGAATAGACATATTTGTTGCACAACATAGCAAATGTCGGGACGAGTAAACGTGAGGTATTGCAGTGCACCGGCAAGGCTGCGATAAAGAGTAGGGTCAGCAACGGGGGGTCCAGTGGTCGAAGACAACTTGCTCTTTGTGTCAGCCGGCGTAAGACAATGGTTGCAGGAAACCATGTGTGCATGCTCTAGTATCTCGTCGACGTACTTGCGTTGAGAGAGAAATAGCCCATTCGACGAGCGAGTAATTGAGATGCCGAGAAAGTAGTGAAGATCGCCAAGATCCTTCATTGCGAACTCTTGATTAAGGGCAGCGATGATATAGCGGAGCAATTCAGGTGTGGAGGCCGTAAGTACAATGTCATCGACATACAATAGAAGGTAGGCGCATGAACTGTTGCGACAGTCGCGTGAACTGTTGCTCTAGTAGCGTGAACTGTTGCGACAGTACACGAAGAGTGAAGTGTCGAACTTGCATTCTCTGAACCCCATGGTCGTAATGTGAGAGGCAAAATGCTTATACCAAGCATGGGGTGCCTGCTTGAGACCGTAGAGTGCTTTGTTGAGACGACACACGTGAGTGCGGCGAGATGGATCGACGAATCCGGGAGGTTGCTCGCAGTAGACAGTTTCAGAGAGATTGCCATGTAAGAAGGCATTTTTTACATCAAGCTGGTGGATTGGCAATGATCGTGAGAGAGCAATACTGAGAACTGTTCGAACAGTGGCTGGTTTGACAACTGGGCTAAAAGTCTCGTCAAAGTCGATGCCAGCCTGCTGGTGAAAACCGCGAACAACCCATCGTGCTTTGTATCCCTCAAGGGAGCCATCAAACTTGAGTTTCTGTTTGTATATCCACTTACCAGAAATAACATTGGTGAACGGGGGGCGGGACACAACATTCCAAGTATTGTTTTTAATTAAAGCAGTATATTCCTCAATCGTGGCATTTCGCCAATTTTGGTCAAGAAGAGCTTGGCGATAGTTGGTGGGAATGGAAGAGATAGAGGACACAACTAAAGAGAAATGGGTTTTGAGTTTGTGGATGCCCGCTTTACTGCGAGTCACCATATGGTGAGCAGGGGGAGGTGTGGAAGTATGGGAAGAAGATGTGGGAGTAGGAGAAGGGGTTGTGCTGGTCGTGGTCGAGAGGTGGTGCTGTAGGTGAAACATGTGTTGGCTGTGTTATAGGACTGTTGGACGAACTATTGGAACAGGGTGGTTCACTGTTAGAACAGTTGGATGAACTGTTGCAACAGTTAGACGAATTCTGAGGGAGGAGGAACAGGGAGGGTGTGTTTTCGTCCAAGGCAGAGGTAGGAAGTGTGTTTGTAGGGGGAGTTGACTCAGCAAAGGGAAAGTGAGTTTCGTCGAAGGTAACATGACGAGAAATTATGATTCGGCCAGTGGATCTATCAAGGCAACGATAGCCTTTGTGAGAGGAAGGGTGACTGAGATAGACACAAGGAGTAGAACGAGGGGCGAGTTTATGTGGTGTGGTGGCGGTGAGGTTGGGATAGCAGAGACAGCCGAATACTCGAAGATGAGAGTATGTAGGTTTGATTAGGTAAAGAGCTTCGTGAGGGTCCGGTTTTGTGTGGTTTTGGTAGGTAAGATATTGAGTAGGTGGGTGGCCATATGAAGGGCTTCGACCCAATATGTAGGAGGAAGATGAGCTTGAAAGATGAGGGATCGAATCATGTTGGTTATAGTGCGGATCATTCGTTCTGCGTGTCCGTTTTGAGGGGAGGTGTGGGGACACGAAAAACGATTTAGGATGCCGTGTTTAGTGAACTAGTTTTGAAAATCCGCATTTTTTAATTCACGACCATTATCACTTTGTAAGGCTTTGAGGGGATGTTGGAATTGAGTTTTTAGAAGTGTATGAAAATTGACAAAGGTTGTAAAAACGTCAGATTTATTTCGAAGAGGAAAAGTCCATAAATAATGGGTAAAATCATCAACTAAGACAAGATAGTATTTAAAACCCGTAAGACTAGAGACAAGAGAAGTCCATAAATCAGCATGAATAATTTGAAATGGAGCAACAGTGGTAGATTTTTGAGAATAAAATGGTAGACGAAAATGTTTGCCTAATTGACATGCATTACAAAGAGACTCCCTAGGGTCTTTATTATGAGAAAGAAAAGTGCTAGAAAATAAACGGGACATGACGTGTTTGCCGGGATGGCCTAGACGCCGATGCCAAAGAGTTTGAGACGAAGGTGTGGAGACAGTGAGGAAAGCAGCGGGAGGTGAGGTGGGAGGAGGGACGCCAAATGGATATAGGTCACTGGAGCCATTGCACCTAAAAATCTCGACTCGACTCCGAAGATCCTTCACAAAAAAACCAAAAGGGTCAAATTCAACCGAGCATGAGTTATCGCGGGTGAACTTTCGAACAGAGATAAGGTGTTTGATGATATTGGGTGTGACATAGACATTTGTGAGGCGGAAATGAGTGGTGGGAAGAATTGTGTGGCCTATGTGGGTGATGGGAAGGTGGAACCATTACCGACGACGACATGTTTGGGGAAATTACTGCTAGGATTAAAAACAAAATTGAAATTATCTGAGTGTGGTGCCATATGAGAGGTCGCCCCGCTGTCCATGAACCACTGTGACTCGGTAAACTGCTGAAGTGTCACCCTATTTGAACGATTTGCGAGATCCACCACGTCGGCACTGTTGCATGAAATGTTGCATTAGTTGATGGAACTGTTAGAGCTATGTCATGGCTCCTGGTGCGGATGAACCCAGGTAGGGGCCGAGTTGCCCGTGTAGGGTTCAGGTGGTCCAGTAAAGTAGGCTTGAACCGACGGAGTGGATGGGTGACCGCTATGAGCACTATGGTAGCTGTAGTGCTGCATGGGGTGACGGTTAGTGCCGCGACCTCCGCGACGGTTGGATCGGCCACCCTCGCGCTGATAACGCGAAGAACCACCTCTGCGGGAACTGTTGCAGGAACTGTTGTAACTGTTGGATGGACAGTTCGCGTTGGAGGCGTAGAAAACAACAGTGGTCTGTTCAGGTTCAGCAAGTCTGGTTTCTTCCATCTGAAGAAGGGATCGAGTCTGTAGAAAAGTGGGAAGGGGATTCTGAAAGGAGATGAGATTGGCGACGGTACCGTAATTTTTCGGAAGGCCATGTAGGGTTTGTAGGACGAGTTGTTTGTCGGAGATTGGATTTCCGACATCGGCCAAGCTGTCCGCCGTGGTTTTGATTATTTGGCAATAATCGTGAAGGGAGAGAGTGCCTTTCTTGAGGGACTTGAATTTTTCTTCAAGTTGAATGGCCCGATAATCTTTATTATCGGTGAAGAGAGAAGAGATGGCGGTCCATAGATCACTGGCGGTGGAGGTTTTGGAGAAAACCATGCTGGACAAATCGTCGAAGATGGTGCCGTAGATCCAAGATTGGAGAAGATAGTCGGCGCGTTGCCATTCATCGGCTGAAATTGAATCGGGTCGGGGTTTTCCATGGAGAAGATCGGAGAGGCAGAAACGACCGACGGTAATTTTGAAAAAAATGCTCCACTTTTGATTGAGATTTTTCAGATCTAGGATAAGATGAGAGATTTGATATTGGAGATGTCATGAGCAATGTGGAAAGGAATACCATATAGGAGAAATAGAGTTGGAGAAAGAGAGAATTGTGTCTCTCACGTATATTACTCATATATATAGTTACATGTATGAAACTCTAATCTATTACACAAGGTAACTATAATAAATAATAATAATAATAATAATAATATATATGTAATATATAATATATATACGCTAATAAATATATATATATATATATATATATATATATATATATATATATATATATATACACACGCGATAATTATTCAGTAAAGTTATAGGATATTTTTTCCTACAAATTTATCTTATATATAAAAGAAAGAAACGCTAGGGCAACCCTAAAAAACCCTAATGTCATATTTGTAATTGTTTTTCAATTTTTATCAAATTTTTATCTCCTTAATATTATTTTAAATATTATTTTCGAATTTTATCATATTTGTATCCCCTAAATATTATTTTAAATATTATTTTTTATTTTTATCAGATATTTGTCTCCTAAATATTATTTTTTATTTTTATCTCCTAAATATTATTATAAATAATTTTTTTTTTAATTTTATCAATTTTATATCTCCTAACTATAATTTTAAATATAATTTTCAACTTTTAGCATATTTTTATCTCCTAGATATTATTTTCAAATTTTATCAAAGTTATATCTCCTAAATAATATTTTAAATATTTTTTTCGAGTTTTATCATGTTTTTATTAGTTTTTTATCTCCTAAATATTAATTTTGTTTTTTATCAGATTATTATCTCCTAAATATTAGTTTTGATTTGTATCAAATTTTTATCTCCTAAATATTATTTTAAATAATAATTTTGATTTTAATCATATTTTATCTCCTAAATATTTTTCTAATTATTATTTTCGTTTTTTATCAACTTTTATCTCATTAACATTATTTGAAATATTATTTTCGATTTTTATCAAATTTTTATCTCCTAACTATTATTAAATTTTATTTTCGATTTTTATCAGATTTTTATCTTCTAAATATTATTTTTTGATTTTTTATCAAATTTTTATCTCCTAAATATTATTATAGATTTTCATCAATTTTTTATCTCCTAGATATCTTATATATAAAAGAAAGAAACGCTATGGCAACCCTAAGAAACCCTAATGTCATATTTGTAATTGTTTTTCAATTTTTATCAAATTTTTATCTCCTTAATATTATTTTAAATATTATTTTCGAATTTTATCATATTTGTATCCCCTAAATATTATTTTAAATATTATTTTTTATTTTTATCATATATTTGTCTCCTAAATATTATTTTTTATTTTTATCTCCTAAATATTATTATAAATAATATTTTTATTAATTTTATCAATTTTATATCTCCTAACTATAATTTTAAATATAATTTTCTACTTTTAGCATATTTTTATCTCCTAAATATTATTTTCAAATTTGATCAAAGTTATATCTCCTAAATAATATTTTAAATATTTTTTTCGAGTTTTATCATGTTTTTATTAGTTTTTTATCTCCTAAATATTAATTTTATTTTTTATCAGATTATTATCTCTTAAATATTATTTTCGATTTGTATCAAATTTTTATCTCCTAAATATTATTTTAAACAATAATTTTGATTTTAATCATATTTTATCTCCTAAATATTATTCTAATTATTATTTTCGTTTTTTATCAACTTTTATCTCATTAACATTATTTGAAATATTATTTTCGATTTTTATCAAATTTTTATCTCCTAACTATTATTAAATTTTATTTTCGATTTTTATCAGATTTTTATCTCCTAAATATTATTTTTTGATTTTTTATCAAATTTTTATCTCCTAAATATTATTTTAAATATTATTATCGATTTTCATCAATTTTTTATCTCCTAGATATCTTATATATAAAAGAAAGAAACGCTAGGGCAACCCTAAGAAACCCTAATGTCATATTTGTAATTGTTTTTCAATTTTATCAAATTTTTATCTCCTTAATATTATTTTAAATATTATATTCGAATTTTATCATATTTGTATCCCCTAAATATAATTTGTTATTTTTATCAGATTTTTGTCTCCTAAATATTATTTTTTATTTTTATCAAATTTTTATCTCCTAAATATTATTATAAATATTATTTTTTTAATTTTATCAATTTTATATCTCCTAACTATAATTTTAAATATAATTTTCAAAATTTAGCAGATTTTTATCTCCTAAATATTATTTTAGAATTTTATCAAAGTTATATCTCCTAAATAATATTTTTAAATATTTTTTTCGAGTTTTATCATGTTTTTATTAGTTTTTTATCTCCTAAATATTAATTTTGTTTTTTATCAGATTATTGTCTCCTAAATATTATTTTCGATTTGTATCAAATTTTTATCTCCTAAATATTATTTTAAATAATAATTTTGATTTTAATCATATTTTATCTCCTAAATATTATTCTAATTATTATTTTCGTATTTTATCAACTTTTATCTCATTAACATTATTTGAAATATTATTTTCGATTTTTATCCACTTTATCTTCTAACTATTATTTTAAATTTTATTTTCGATTTTTATCAGATTTTTATCTCCTAAATATTATTTTTTGATTTTTTTATCATTTTTTTATCTCCTAAATATTATTTTAAATATTATTATCGATTTTCATCAAATTCTCCTAGATATTATTTATAATAATCTGATTTTCGATTTTTACAGAAAAGGGTAAATAAATCTGATTTTCATCCCTAGCGAATTTTGTGACATCGTTTTACATAATGTCTGCAACATTTGAATTTTATTTCTTCCCTACCTAAGGCTTCTTCTTTTGGTAACCCGACTTTAGATTTTTTTTTTTTATCTTCTTCATCCTATTGACTGTGTGACAATTAGTTTACATCTTTTTCCATCATGGCTTATAGGTAATTTCATTTTGTTAAATTATGTGTTTCATTAATTTATACCAAAGTTTTCAAATTTTATGTATAACAATTATTTCATTTTATATGTTATTGGACATGTTATTGAAATGGATGATTTGAGAGGATTAACCAAAAATGGGCGGAGCCACAAGCTATTGGAAGTCGACCTTCAAGACTTATTGTTTGTATGCGATATTTAATTTATTGTTTATATTTATTTTTGTTTCTTAATTTTCCAATTGTTAATTCCAGCGGCAAAACAGCCTTAAAATGAGGCAGTGGAGAAGGGCTTAGTTCCGATGCAAGATGTATAGATGGCATTTTATGTTGTCGATAGTTTAGTTTTGATTATGTTAACTAAGTTATTAAATCTAATTACTTTTAAGCTCAACATGATAGCATAGTTGATGATTTTTTTCCTGGTTCAAATTTTCAATCTACTGGTATTAACTGATTCAATTCATTTGGAAAATTATTCAACAGTAAAGTTATTTCCTTTTTTTTGTATGTAGTATACTTAATAATGTTCCAGTATAATAGAATTTTGATGATACGATAAATCAATGGTTTGTTTATATTCTTACAACAACATCAAAACAATGCAATTTGTTGTCCCGTGCATCGCACGGGTACAATTACTAGTAATAATAATAATAATAATATATATGTAATATATAATATATATACGCTAATAAATATATATATATATATATATATATATATATATATATATATATATATATATATATATATATATATATATATATATATATATATATATATATATATATATACACACGCGATAATTATTCAGTAAAGTTATAGGATATTTTTTCCTACAAATATATCGTAAAAACTATCACCAACTTCTACTTTTGAATAAACATTTACTAATACCACCTAAATAGTTGACTTTGGTAGTATTTTGAGCTCCAATTTTTACTTATTACTCATTTATTAAGTTATAATATAGTGAACCACTTTTAAATGAATTGTCACGAACAATAACATCTCAAATCCCCACAAGCATTTGTGAGTTATGGGTGTTTGCGGAAAAAAAAAAGTTCGAAATATATTATGACTTTTTTTCTTCTCAAAATCTACTAAAATATATGCAAAATCAACTTTTACTTTTGTTTTGCTTAAAATAAATTGCTTTAAGCTATAATTTCAAAATATATCCCTAAATAAACTTTTTCAATTTAAGTTGATTTTTCAACCCATTTCCAAACACATCAAACTTCTGAAAAGAAGTATGGAAAGTCAACTTAACTCAGAATTATAAACTTTTAATTTTAAATAAACTTTTACAAACTCCACCTTAGAGGGTGTTTGGCTAAACTTATAAAATGTTAAAAGGAGCTTATAATTTATTTAAGAGCTTATAAGTTCTTTCAAAGTGTTTTTTATTTTTTTAAGGAAATATTGTAATTTTTTTTTTAAAATAAGCAGTTGAAGAGGAAATAAGACATTTTTTTTAAAAATACATATACACCACCTTTTTATTTAAGATCTTATAATAAATAAAAATAACAAATAAAATTATTATCTCAAACAATTAAAAAAATAATTTTAAAATAAGATGCAATAATTTATTGGTCTTAAAACTTTATTAGTTATTTAAAATAAGATTAGCCAAACGTGTCCTTAATCTCAAATTCTCAATACATGAAGAAACAATAAAATAAGGAAGAAACTTAATGTTTGGAAGCGTTTTGAATCTTATTTTGATTTCATTTTGAGGAAATATGTTTTGGGGGAATAATTTGAGAATGAAAGTAATGTTTGTTTGTATTTTGGAAGGAGACAAAATACACTGTAGAAGTCAAATCATGTTTAAAGGTGTTAGAAAAAGGTATTTTTGAAGAAAAAAATTGAAAGATGAAGTGATGTTTATTTGTTTTTTAGTGAAGACATTTTTTACTGTAGCAGTCACATCATTTTACTGTAGCAGTCACATCATGTCTGAAGGAGAGAGAAACTTTTGAAATTGTTTTGAGAAAATGATTTGAAAAGTGTAATAAATCCCATTTTGTTTTGGGGAAACAATGAAAACAAAACAAAAATGCTTCCAAACATAGCCTTAATTCACACCAAGACACATTTACAGTTTAACACACCCACGAAGAAAGCTCTGCTGTCGGTAAATATTCTCTCTCCCCACTCTCTCTCTCTCTCTTCTCTCTCTCACACACAAAAACACACACACATACACACCCCACACTCCATCAATTCAAAACCCCAATATTTTTAAAGTAGTGAGAAAGCACCAAACTGTTAAGCCATTGATTTCCTTTGCGTTAGAAATGCGGAGTGACTAAAAAATGGCCGAAACACCAGCATCATCAACCTCTGATAAACCCCCAATTCAAAAACTAGGGCTTGGCCTTTTGATCCCCGACGCGGCGCCGTTTGATCCAACCACCACCGCCGCCGATGATCAGCCGAATGCCTCCGATTCCGTGAGTGATCCACCACCGCAGGCTGCGGCGGAGGCGGTGATGGATGAGGGAATTTCAACCACCTCGGAGGAAGCGGAATTAGAATTAGGGATTTCCCTTGAGAAAGAGTTTTTTCAGCTTGCCATTTTTCAGGCTGAAATGGAGGCTGCCTCCATGAGATTAGAGGCCATTGACGCTGAGGAGGAGGAAGAGAACGGTTTTCGAACAGTGGAAACTGAAAATTTTGATGAAGGGGAGAATGGGAAAGATTCAGAGAGGGTAGAAGAAGCGAACGAGGGTTACGATGAGGGGAATGCGATGAAAATGGCGGAAATTGATTATGTTGGTGAAGAAAATAACGAAAACGATGCAGAGATTTTTGAAGAAGAAAATGAGAATGGGGGTAGTGAGAATGATAGGGAGGAGGTAGGGTTTGGAGAAGAGGTAGAAAAGTTAGCTAGGCCTAATCATAGTCTTAACCGGAGAAAGATTAACTATCCAACTCGGCCCGATGCGGAGGATTGTGCATTCTATATGAAGTTCGGGTCTTGTAAATTCGGAACGAATTGCAAGTTCAATCACCCGCCTCGGAGAAAATCTCAAGTTAGTGTACTGATTAGATTTGTGCATGTTATATGTGTTTTGCTTAGATTTATGGAAATTATAGTTTTGAAGCTGGTTGTCTGATTTCTTCGAATGTTTCGTCCGATGCATGCATGTGTATAATTTGCAGTAATTTGACCGATCTAAAGTAGCTATCATTTTTTTTAGGGCATTGCTTGAATTTTTTAGTGGTATTGTTTAAGGTTTCGTTTTTTAGAGCATTGCTTATAATTTACCGAGTATTATTTGATCAGTGAAATTGTATGGTTTTGTAAAAAATGTTTGCTTTAATAAATGCATTTTGAAGAGAATAGGCAAACTGTCTGATTGCTTGGATAGCACTGTACGTTTTTTATGTGGGATTTAGCATATATTCAGTCTGTTGATTACTTGATTTGAATCAGAAGGCATAAATAATCGAATGCATGTATTTGTATTTATGTGTACGTTTTGTTGTTGATTGCATGGTAATCACAAATCATTTGATTGATCAGAGTTTCTCAACATGTCATATCATGTAAAATAAAAAAAATTCGGGTATGTAAAAGAAATTTCACATCACTAAAATCTCTTTAGTATCTATTAAAATTTTCTTCCCCAGTTTTGTTGCTATTTGGTCGGTTGTTAGGGCCAGTGAAAACTGGCTCAAGATCTCGTAACCTGTTGCACTTTAATGGTTTTGTTCTAGAGCTTGAGAGGGCTGAAGTTTGCTACTTCACTTTTGACTTTCGTCGCTCTGCTAGAGGGAAAAAAAAATGTGGAGTACATTTTTTTATTCCGAATGTTTTTTGCATTGTGCAGTTCTTTTTGTTTCAGAGTGTTTCTCTTCCCTAAAGCAAGGTTAATGGTACATTTGTTATTACGTTTTATCAAAGATTTTAGTCGTGTTCTTGTCATATTTGTGTCAAATTCACATTTTAAAAGTAGCATTTTTGGTTGCGAAAAAGGGTTTTTTTTTTTTATTGCTTAGCTGTCAGCACTTCATACCTCAACGTTCAGCGAACTGTTTTGAATCCTTTGAAGTACTACAAGTTCATTACCTGTACCAGGCCATTTGCTTTCCTCTGATTATGGAATTTATTCTCAGGGTGTTAAAGAGAGAGCTAATCACAGGGAAGAAAACTCCGAAAAGGCAGGGCAGACTGAATGCAAGGTGATTATTAATGTGTTTAATTTTTATTTTTTCGGAATCATTAACTTAACTGCTGTATGATTGAATGTTATCTTAATTCCTAGGAATTAATGATTTAATATATCGATATCATATTGTGGAACGTTTGCTGCATATTTCCTCCGTACATCTTTCTGCCATATGATTTGAAGATACATGTCTTAATTTTGAGGTTTTCCCGTCTTTTATTTTCAACTAATCTGATGCAGCAATTTAATTCGTCTTTTTGCAGTATCACTTTACATCAGTGGGTTGCAGATATGGGCAGGATTGTAAATACTCTCACGGTCCGATGAAAAGCTCCACATTCCACAACCCAGCATTTAACTTTCTAGGACTGCCGATTCGACCCGTATAATATTTCTTCATAATTTCAATTCTACAAAAGATGTTCTGCTTTCAAATAAAAGATGTCATAAAATACTAAAGATTGTATTATTCATTACAGGGAGAAAAAGAGTGTCCGTACTACTTACGCACTGGGTCATGCAAGTATGGGTCGAACTGCAGGTTTCATCATCCCGAACCTAAAACAGTGCCTGTAGGTGGCGGGTCCCCTTCTGGATATGACAATGGCTCTTCATGGTCTTCGCCGAGGGCATTAACTAACACTTCTCCATTTGTACCTGTAATGTTTCCTTCGAATCAAGGCACTTCTACTCCTAATCAAGAATGGAACAACCGGTATCAGGTAATTTCTCTACTCTTTGGAGTGTTTTCACATTAACTTATTCGGTTATTCCTGTGTAAGAGATTCAAAGATGGGTCAAGAATTAGTTTCTTTTAGTTCTCGTAGGGTTCGTAACATATACTCTGTGTTTGTGTGTGTTTCCTAATTTAGTATTTTTGTCCTTTTCATTTGGGCTTCACGCTTGGTGGTGATTGAGCTTTCGTTGAACGCCCATAGTTAAATTACTTAAACACCCTGTGGGAGTATTTTATTTAAAATGTCTTGCCCAGAAGAATCTCCGTTTTACTCAAACCAGTAACATATGAAGTTGCCCCTAGATGTACCCATAAAATAATTATTACGAGGAGGGATCTTTGTATTTTACACACCTAATCTTCTAGTTCTTGATTTCTTTAGTTTCGTAAAGGCAGATTTTTACTTTTTACCTCAAAATCCATGTGACTTATTACATTAATGCCCTTACTGCTGTGTCTTATCCGTCATGTTTTTTTATTACAATAATTTAGGGTACGACCTACCCGACATCTGAGAGGAGCCTACCTACACCTCCAGCTTTTGCCATTAACAATCTACCAACTGAGATTAACTTCCCAATGCAACAACAACATGGTATGGCAGTCGAAGAATATCCAGAACGTCCCGGTGAACCCGAGTGCAGTTTCTTCATAAAAACCGGTGACTGCAAATTCAAGTTCAACTGCAAATTTAACCATCCCAAGAATCGCAACCCCAGAGCCAACTCTTTTTCACTCAATGACCAAGGCCTGCCCCTTCGACCTGTAAGTTCTTTTCATTTCAGCACACTCTCGTTTATGGTGTCTGTTTCTTTTTTAGTGACTAGTTCAAATCGAATTTTCTTTTTTTTTTCTACATGTACTTGTAATTTCTTTTTCTGAATTCAAATTTTCTTGTGAGTTTTGGTGGTGTTAATCTTGTTGTTGGTATAATATATTGCAGGATCAGCCCATATGTACACACTATCACCGGTACGGAATTTGCAAGTATGGACCTGCTTGCAAATATGACCATTCCATGGGACCATCGCCGCCTCCTTTTGTTCAGCCACCAGCATTCGATCGGGGTCAAATATCGGCAGCATTCGATCGGGGTCAAATATCGGGGCTCAGGAAATGAAAGCAAAGCTAAAAACTCATCTGTTTTTTTTTTTTTTTTTTTTTATTTTTTTTTTATTAAGTTATCAGAGGATTGGAAGACTTGAAAAATGGAAGTTTAGCATGACTGACTTTCTTTATTAACTGACTTAGACTTACCCTTATGTAGAAGTTCTGTGTTACTTGAAGCATATAGGATTTGTAAGTTTATCTCTTATATGTATATTTTCTTTCTAACATTAAAATTAGGGAAGAAAATAACTTATTTAAATACATGACCATATAAAAATATATTGCACAATATCAAAATATTTATTTATGAAATTGAAATTTCAGTAATAGCATAAAAAATGATCAAAGTATTGTGCATGTCGGCTCGTTCGTGTGAATCAAATGAGCTTGCTGCAACGCGTAGTCTGTCTGGGGAATCGACGTTGATAATTTAGGAATTGTACCGTCCATAGGATTCCCGAACAATGTTTCTTTCTGCGATTTGCGGGCGATTATTGTCATTTATCGCAGCTTCACTTGCTATCTCACCGCCTAATACAAACAAGTTTTGAGGGAAAACAGAACGGTGTTTAATTTCTTCGAAGATTTTTAATGGAGAAAGAAAATGAAGATCGTATTTGACGGAAATTACAGTAGGGAGAAACACCAGGGCTTACTTCTTCGATCATTTTCTCTTTTATTTGCCCTTTTCCTCTTCATTCGAATTTATCGAAAATGAAGACATGTATGCGTCGAAATTCAACTGTGTAGCCACATTCACCATCATCTAATTTTTGTGTAGCACGAAGACCCACATTCCTATTGATATGGAATGTAGATAGAAGATTATATGAATTCAGGAAGACATTGTGTAACGTCTTCATAAGCCCCAACTCTCTATCAGTCATAACTACACCATGTAAATTGTTTGGAGCGAATAGCCTTCTCACATTGTTCAATGCCCATGTATAATGTTCCTTATTTTCATGGTGCAAAAATGCCACCAACAATAAAATTCAGACCATCGGAGCAAACACCAATAATCTCAAACAAAGTCATTTTATACTGATTTGTTTTGTACGTACAGTCGAACAGTAGAACATGGTAACAATCTCAACATTTTGACCGATTGAGGTTGATCCCACATTTGATCAATAACTTCATACGTAGTTAGATTACTGCGGATCCACTTATAATAGTTATGTTCCTCAAGCAACACAAATAAATGCTGCAGAACTGTATGCCCACCTGTTGAGGTGCAAACAATGTCCCACATCGGTTTAATATGGGAAAGTTCACTCCTTTATAAGGAGGGGATAGCAACTCCATTGGAATGAGGTCTTTTGGGGAAACCTAAGAGCAAAACCAGTTGGGTCCGTCCCAATCTGGACAATATCATACCAATGTGGAGTTTGTGCTATCTTGTCGGGGCCCAACAGTGGTACCAGAGCATCGTCAAGTTGGGGGTGCTCGTTCAAATAGGGCGTACAGAAATCCAACCGGATTCCGCTCGGGTATTGTACCCTAAACCCCCTATGGTTGGGATTTATTTTCTGTTGTGATTGGTACTGCCTTAGCTTTTAGATTCTGTGGTCTGTGAACCACTTTGTGTGATTCGTGGTCCGTACACCACTCTGTGTGTTCTGTTGTGGTCTGTGTGCCACTCTTGCTTCTGTGTGAACATTATTCTTCCGCTGCATATATATATATAAACTGCTCACTTATATATATAAATATTAAAGGGTGGTATAACTTGGATTCTTGACCTCACTTGACCGGACCGCAAGTGCCCTGAAATCCTGTGAGGGGGGGTCTCCAAGATTGCCTATCCTTGTTGCATATGCACTTACCCCAGTTTTGGCCTATTGTGAAAAATTGGTCTAATATCTTGCTTTGTGCTGAAATTTGTATGGCTGTCATGTCTGTCTATTCTATGGCTCATTTTGATGGTAAGGGTGATTTTTCTATTTGGAAACAGAAAATGAAAGGTGTGTTAATTCAACAAAGATGCTATGTGGCTATTGATGAATCTTATGCTGCTGAAACTAGTGCTTCTAAGAAAAAAGAACTTGATGAACTTGCTTACTCTGCCATTATATTGAATCTTTCTGACTCTGTGATTAGAAAGGTAGGTATGCATGATTCTGCCAAATGTTTGTGGGAAAAATTAGACGAGCTATACACTGAAACTTCTCTGCCCTCAAAATTGTTTTTACTCGAAAAGTTTTTTAGATTCAAATTGGATCTAACCAAAGATATTGATGAGAACATAGATCAGTTTACCAGATTAGTTCAGGATATTAAACTGACGGGAGACAAAAGTATTTTTTGTTAAATGCAATCCCTGATTCTTACAACGATTTGAAATCTGCTATTAAGTATGGCAGGGATAATATTTCTCTTGACACTGTCATAAACGGTTTAAAGAGTAAATAACTGGATTTGAGAGTTAACAAAAGCAATAAGAGTTTTGGTGAGGTAAACTTTGTGAGAGGAAGGCAGCAAAACCAATTTTCAAATAAGCCTTCCTCCAGTAACCAAAATGTTTCTGAAAATAGTTCTCATCAAAACAATTTTCAAAAGAAAA
Source organism: Erythranthe guttata (assembly GCF_056151865.1). Taxonomy (NCBI): domain Eukaryota; kingdom Viridiplantae; phylum Streptophyta; class Magnoliopsida; order Lamiales; family Phrymaceae; genus Erythranthe; species Erythranthe guttata. The sequence continues at coordinate 11,803,245 of NC_142541.1, forward strand.
AGGGCAGGGGCATGAGTAAGTCGAAAACCCGTGTTAGTAATCGTAAGTGCTATAATTGTGGTAAACCTGGTCATTATGCTCAGAACTGTACTAAGCCTAATAAGCACTCTAATGATCAGCATGCTAATCATGTTTCTGATAATAATCTTGGTGATGTGTTTATGGTTGGTGAACATGCTTGTGTGAATTCTGTGCTATCATCTCTTAGTGAAAATGATTGGCTTTTAGATTCTGCATGCTCACATCATATGACTCCTATGAAACATGTTTTCTCCCACTATGAATCATTGAATAATTGCAATGTGACTATGGCTGATGGCACAAAACGCCAAGTTCATGGAATTGGAACTGTTTGCTTAAAGTTTGAAACTAGTTATGTGTTAACTTTGCAAAATGTGCGGCATGTTCCTAATTTGAGTGAAAATCTGATTTCATGTGCTATCTTAGAAGATGATGGGTTTCATGGTGGTTGGGGTAATGGTTGCATGAAAATTATGAGGGGTAATCTGCTATGTTTTAAGGCCATAAAAATGCAAAATATGTATGTAGGTCATTCTGAATCATCTGCTTCTGTGAATGTTGTCCAAAGTGATCATTCTATTATGTGGCATAATAGACTAGGTCACATTAGTAACAAATGTCTCAGTATTCTGCATTACAATCTCTATTTTGGCAATGATAAAGTATCTGAGGTTACTATGTGTGACTCTTGCATCGTTAGAAAGCAAACTCGTGTTTCTTTTCAACCAACCCCTTCCCCCAATCCCTCTAAATGTTCTGATATTCTTGAGTATGTGCATGCTGATGTAAGGGGTCCTGCCAGTGTTCCTATACATGGTGGGAACCGTTACTTTCTATACATAATTGATGATTTCTCTCGTAAGGTGTTTGTCTTCCTGCTGAAACAAAAATTTGATGTTATTGATAAGTTCAAAACATGAAAAGTTTATATTGAGAATCAAATAGGAAAACGGATAAAAACCCTTAGGACAGATTACAGTATAGAAGTTTGTAATCAAGAAATGGATGCTATGTGCTCTGAATCTGGTATTAAAAGGCACAAAACTGTTCCTTACTCCCCTCAGCAAAACAGGGTGGTTGAACGTATGAATCGAACTCTTTTAGAGAGGGTTCGAGCCATGCTCGCCACTTCGGGACCAACTATGTTTTGGGGTGAGGGTGTTTTGAATGCCACCTATTTGATTAATAGATCTCCCTCTATGCCTTTAAATGGTGATTTGCCTGAATGTGTTTGGTCGGGTAAAAAGGTTGATTTGTCCAACTTACGTGTTTTTGGTTGTGCTGCATTCATGCATCATAAAAGTGATAAGCTTGAACCTCGTTCTGTGAAATGTGTTTTCTTGGGTTATCCCGAAGGGTTTAAATGTTATAGACTTTGGGTTAAAGGGAAACATGGCTATAAAACTGCTATTAGTCATGATGTGATTTTTAATGGATATGTTTTTCCTTGCCTTGTTGTGCATAATGCTGTGAATTCAGAGGCTGCTCCAAATGAGGTGGAGCTGCCTACTGTTAAATCTGAAATGTGCCTGATATTGAATCTGAAATACTTGAAAATTTGCATGACCAAAATGTTCAACATGACTTGCCTAATGTGGATGACTTGTCTGATTATCAACTTACTAGAGATCGACCTAGACGTGAAAATGCTAGGCCTCCACAACGTTTTGATAGCTTTCATCTTGCTTCTCATGTTTTCAATGTGTTTGAATCTACAGATAGCAATGAACCTAAAACTGTTAGGGATGCTCTAAAATCTGATAAATCAGCTGAATGGTTAAATGCTATGAAAGAATAAATGAACTCTTTGCATGTTAATCAAACTTGGACTCTTGTTCCTAAACCTGCTAATTGCTCTTTGTTAGACTGCAAATGATTGTTTAAGGTTAAGGATGAAGTAGACTCCATTAGGTATAAGCTCAGTCTTGTTGCTAAAGGTTTCATGCAAAAGGAAGGTATAGACTATACTGAAATTTTTGCTCATGTTGTTAAATTTACCACTGTTCGTATTATGCTTGCATTAGTTGCGCATTTTAATTGGGAATTGAAACAAATGGATGTAAAAACTGCTTTCTTGCATGGTGAATTGGATGAGCATATTTACATGAAACAGCCCGAGGGCTTCGTAGATGGTAAAAGGCCTGAATACGTGTGTTTGCTGAAAAAAATCTTTATATGGCTTGAAACAATCACCTAGGCAATGGAATAAGAAATTCGATTCTTGCATGCTTTCATTGAAGTTTAAGAAGAGTGATTATGACCCTTGTCTTTACTTCAAAAAAGCTCACTCTGTGCTTATTTTCTTGTTGATCTATGTTGATGATATGCTCATAATTAGCCCTTGTGTGAAATCTGTTGATCATCTGAAAATGCGTCTAAGTGAACAATTTGACATGAAATACTTAGGGGATGCTAAGAAAATATTGGGCATGAACATTGATCGCAATCGAGATAATAATTTGTTGTTCTTGAATCAAATTTCTTATGTGAGTAAGATCTTAGAAAAATTTGCCATGTCTAATGCTAAACCTGCAAATGTGCCTTTAGCTGCCCATTTTCAATTAAGGATCAGTCCCCCAAGACTAAAACTGAAATTGACTCTATGCAAAATGTTCCTTATGCCAATGCGATAGGTTCTGTGATGTACTTGATGGTAAGCACTCGTCCTGATATAGCTTGTGGTAAGTTGTTTGAGTCGCTATATGTCGAACCCAGGTATGCCGCATTGGGAAGCTTCGAAATGGCTTCTTCGTTATTTGAAACATTTTTTGCATATTGGCCTAAATTTTTCTAAATCTGAAACTGAAATTGAATTAATTGGCTATGTTGACTCCAACTTTGCGAATGATAGAGACAGTAGGAAATCATCCACTTCTTACGTTTTCACTGTGTGGATCGTGCATTAGTTGGAAATCGCAACTGTAGAATATTGTAGCCCTATCTTCAACCGAGGCTGAATACATCGCTGCCACCGAGGCAATAAAATAAGCTATATGGCTTAAAGGCATTCTGCGCGAAATTGGTTTTCTTAAAAAGGATGTCACTGTTTTCTCGGATAGCCAATCGGGAATTCAATTGTGTAAAAACCCGGTTTTTCACGATCGTACCAAACATATTGAGATTAAGTATCATTTTATTCGTAATATTGTGGAACAGGGTATTATCAAGCTAGAAAAAATCCCATCACAATTTAATCCAGCAGATATGGGTACTAAGTGTCTCCCACTTGAGAAGTTTCGCTCTTGCTTGAAAAGCTTTAGCCTAATCTCTCAATTTTAATTATTGTGTGTAATTATAGGGATGTCTTCGTGACTGCCCCTATTTTTAATCTGTGTGAATAATTTTTTAATGTACGTTGCTGACTTCATGTTGTGTTGTGCAGGTACGTGTAAAACGGTAATGATGACCTCATATCCCAATTTTGTCCCAATAGTCCATTTGGTCCCAGGTGGAGATTGTTAGATAAAAGGGGCTCAAATGTTTATTTGGCCAAAAATTGCTAACCCACTTTGTGCAGCCCATTCCCTTGGTGTCGGCCCATCAGATCACTTAAGGCCCAAAGCAGAGTCAATCTGGACCGTTGATTGATAAGTCTCGATCTCAGCCATCCATGCCACATATGTATATCACCCCACTCTCTCTAATCCTCAAACCCTAACCCTAACAGCTGCATCTCCTCTCTTCTCTCTCTTCTCGACGGCCGAATCTTTCGCCGATTTCCATGGCGGTCGGAGATTCGGTCGATTCTCTTTCCTTTCTTGCTGCAGTTGTACGAGTATATATACATCTCTTCTTCAAGATGAAGGGAACAACGAAATCTTCCCATCTTATACCTTCTTGTCTCAAATCTCTCTGTGGTGAGTGGTTTTGTGACCTCTGTGAGTGAGGGTAAAAGATCTGGGGAAACACTGTGTGTGTGAGTTCGATTCGTTGGGGTTTTGGGTTGGGTTGAGACGACGGTCGGAGTGAGGCTGAGATCTGAGCACTCGGATGAAGTTCTGACTGCTGGGTGTGATCTGCGAGCTTGAAACCAGGAGTGTGCTGGCTGCCGCCGACTGGACTCCGGACGTGGACACGGGAAACGAGGACTGAGTCGTTGATGTGTCATCTTCTCCGCCGGAGCTGAAAACGGGCAAATTTTCGATCTGCCCCAAATTCGTTCTTATTATTATTTATTTTTGTAATTTATTTGCTAAGTCTTAATCTCCTTCCCCTTAGGCTTATTAATCTGTCTAATTCATTTGATTAAAGGTCTGTAATATTAATGCTATTTGAACGGCCACCCAACAGTGGTATCAGAGCCATGACCCAGACTTAACCATGTGGTGGAAATTGCCGGAATCTATGTGAAATTTCCGGAGGTCCTCGATGACGAACAAAAATGGTCAGCTCCCAGCGCCTCCATGTGGGAGGCTCGGTGTTCCTTTGTTCGAGGCTCGGTGCGCTCTGAAACAAAGATGGTGTAAGCCCTATGCGCAAATTGAGGGGAGGCTCGGTGGTCCGTCCGACCTATATGGTCCTTTGTTCGAGGGGAGGATTGTTGATGTGCAAACAATGTCCCACATCGGTTTAAGATGGGAAAGTTCACTCATTTATAAGGAGGGGATAACAACTCCATTGGAATGAGGCATTTTGGGGAAACCCAAGAGCAAAACCAATTGGGTCCCGGCACACAATCTGGACAATATCATACCAATGTGGAGTTTGTGCTATCCTGTCGGGTCCCAACACCACCCAACCTACTTTTTCATTTTCGCCTTTTCATCGTATACTTTTCTAAAATTGACATCGTCTGCCATGTTCTGCTCTATTAAATGCATTAAAATCTTCTTCACCATCACATGACTTTTTGCCCACATTCGATTAAAATCTTCTTCCACCTCCTCTTGAGTCATTTTACTAGACTCACGCCCCCACAAATATACGAAATCATGATTAGGTTTCCATATAATATTTTAAGTTCAGATATATCCTCGTAGTGTTCGGAGCCCACCAAGTAAGATTTACAATGACATTTTCTTTGTCATGCCATCTCTTATTTTCCACATCTATGTTCGTTGAAATTAATCGCTTCCCAGCGAATAGATCACAAGTAAGATATATTATATTCTTAATAAGACTACTACGCTTCACAAACTTTACACCAAGAATCTTGGTGGTCGCTCTCGCAGTATCTATAAACTCACCAAAACCTGTTTACACGCACAAAATGGGTGCGGAAAGACGGACTGCACGCCCAAACTGGGCGTAGATCAAACTTATAAGCGCCCATTTTGAGCATGAAAATAGTTTATCCGCACCCGTTTTGGTCGTGAGCCATCTTTACCAGATTTTACCGAACGAAAAGGAACAAATTTTACCTCATTGTATTTTAGTATCTCAATCCTCATCCCATGCACTCATTTTCCTTTGTAAATCGATTTAACAAGATGGGTTTCGGAACAATTCTAATATAAAAGATGAAGAGGTTTTTTTTTCTAAAGAGATGAATGGAGAGGAGAGAGTCAATTATTGTGAACGGTATTCGTAAAAATGGTACCGCATTTCCCCAAAAAATAAATACCCCAATAGCCCTTATAGATATAATTATTTCAAATTGTCCTATTGTTTATTTCTATGCTACACCCAGTGAAGATTACACCGGGTAATTTTTATTTTTTTTGGAAGAAATAGAAAATATTATTAGGCTAAAGCTGCCAGTTCGGGAGGAAGAGAGGAACCCTCCAAAAAAGCTAGATTCAGATCACTCACGAGACTATGAGCGATATTATTACAATGTCGTTTTACAGCCGAAAATAGACAATTATGAAAAGAAAAAGAGATAAGCCTAATATCATCGAGAAAAGGCCCGAAAGACTGCATGGATTGATCTTCATCGCGAATTGCTGATATTACTTGTAGGCAGTTTCCTTTAAGGATGATCGATGTCTAGCCTTGCAACGATTCCTTATGTATTGCGTTGAAAGCCGCGTGTGCCTCTCCCTCAACCGAAAGAATTTTCCCAGGAATTCTATCGACACTCCACTATAAGACAGCCCCTGAAGAGTCTCTCGCCACCATTGAGATTTGATAAAAATCATTGTTTAGAGGAAAAGCGGCATCAACGTCCCGACCCCATAATTTTTCTCCATGCATTTCCTTATTCCTTGACTCCCATGCTTGCCAGCACACAACCAAAGCTAGACGAAGAAGATCTTTTGTCAGATTTTGTTGTAAAAAGATATACCAGTTTCAAAACAATGAGAGCTCTCCCTTAAGAGAGAGTTCGAATGGGCCTGAGCTCCACACCCCATACATTCCTCGACAACCCATCATCACGTGCATGCTGGACTCCGGTTGTGTTCCACATTCACGGCAGAAATGATTGGCTGCCACTCGCCTTCGAAAGAGGGAAACGTTAGTTGGGAGAATATCCGAGATCGCTCGCCAAACAAAAATTCTAACTTTCGGTGGAACTTGTAATAACCAGACCTTCTTCCAAAACCCTTTAAAATTCCTTGTATTTGATGATTCACCGGATATTTTTTTCCATTAATCTACACACACCAATATGAATATGTATGTATTTGTATGTATATGAATAGTAAAAACTTACGTGATATAGCATATAATATAAACCATGTCCTATTACATTATATTTGAGGCATTTAAAAAAAAAAAAATTCCTAACTATATAAGAACCCAAGAAGTCGTACCCATTGCTTCCATATTATAATTTATAAGCCTCACTCATTTAATTTTAATATTTTCTTTTTCTGAAATTAATTATTAAATTAATAATGTGATATTACCACCAACAATAAACAACCCCCACTGCTTTGAGATGGATATTAATTTTATTACTCTATATATACATACATACATCAAACTATCTCTACACTAAGCTACCCACAAACAAAAGCTTAATTGGCAAAATAAAACAATGGCTTCCTTCACACTTATTCTGCTACTATCTACTTTCTCACTCCTCCCTCTCTCTCTCTCTCTAGCACATTCCTTCACAAAAATCTACTCCTTCGGCGACTCCTTCACCGACACCGGAAACACCCACACCTCCACCGGCCCCACCGCCTTCAACTACATCTCCAACCCACCCTACGGCGTCACATTCTTCCACCACCCAACCAACCGCTACTCCGACGGCCGTATCGTCCTCGACTTCCTCGCGGAGTCCCTCTCCCTGCCCTTCCTGCCGCCGTACCGGAACTCCAGCGCCGCCGACCAGACCCACGGCGTCAACTTCGCCGTCGGCGGCGGCTGCGCCATCAGGTACGGCTTCTTCGTGAAGCACAACGTGAGCTTCAACCTCGTACCCCAGTCCCTCCAGACACAGCTCGTCTGGTTCACCAAGATCGCGGCGGCTAAAGGCTGCAAGCTGCAGCTGGATCGCCGCTCGCCGGCGGCGGCGGCAACACCTAGTAAAGAGTGCGCGGCGGTGCTGGGCGACGCGCTGATTTGGATGGGCGAAATCGGGGCCAATGATTACACTTCCAGCCTCGGATCTTCGGTTCCGATCAAAACCATACAAACCCTTGCCGTTAACAGCGTTGTCGGTTTCTTACAGGTATATATATCAATAGTTTCCCATGCATTTCATTAATTACATCAAACAATCCCATGCATGCATTAATTATACCTAATTTATGAAGGTTTACATAATTATACGTTACTATTTTTCAACGGAACAGATAATTATAAAATAAATTAATGTCAGTCCTGAGGTAAGGTCGAATTACGAAAAAAATCTCTTATCTTTGGATAATTACAGCTATCCCATCAGCTGTGAATTTTCTTACACGTTCACTTTTATGGTGTCAAATTCAACATAATATTCGCGATTCAGTGAAATGTTTTTCTACTTTGTACTTGTTTTGTGCAAAAAGGCAGTTTCGAATGCACCACAATCTGATATTTACAAGTCAATATACACATCTTATGATCATCTTGTTTTTAAATGTGGAGCTGGAATGCGTGTACAAACTAAAAAAATATTCTATATCACTAAATTTGACACTACGATGATCAACGTGTAAGAAGAGTCATAATGAAGAGGTGTAATTATCCAAACATAAATATTTTTTTTATAATTTGATCGTACCGGGCTATAATTTACCAAATAATTATAAGTTATTAGAGAAAATTATAATATAAAATGACGAATAATAATATTAAAAGAAAATTTCTAAACTAGTGATGGTGTACGATTTCTAGACTTGGTAATTAAGGGGGTCATGGCCCCGTTGCCATGTGTTGACTCCGTCCACTAAGAAAAACTTCATTAAAAAATAGAAGCAATTAATGGATACATTTCATTATTTTATATTTTATAAAATTAATTTTATTAATTTTATATTTGCATTTACTATAGTTGGTGTTAACTCGATCTCCCTGCCCACTACCCAATCAGTGGTGCATTTATGTCAAATATTGACTACACTTGGCTAGCTAGTAGCTACTCTAGTGTATATTAATGTGTATAGTATATGTGGTGATTTAAGAGAAAAAAAATAAAATTAAGTTTTATGGACTTAAAGCAGGGCCGGTTCTGAGGGGAGGCGAAGTAGGCGGTCGCCTAGGGCCCCCGATTTTTTATGAAAATTAAGGGCCCCCAAATATTTTTATATACACTTTATATATCAATAATTATTTTTAAAATTTATTATATATAATATTTTGAAACATCAATTCTAAAATAAATTTAAAATTAATGATCAGTTAGATATTTTTACAATTTTCTTAACATATATTGGGGCCCTAAATATTAAATTTATATAATGTCTTAATTACTTATTTTTATTCCTAAAATTTGAATCAATATTCATTAATTTATTCAAGTTTCTTTTTATAAAATATTTATAAAGTCTATTTGCTATAAAGATTATATGTTACAGTAGTAAGTGAACCAGCAAATTATTCGGTTTATGTTGAAATTTTTTCATATTTTTAGTTATTTTATATTCATACATTTCAAAAACAAATCGGGGGCGCTGCCCCCGAACCCCCATCCATCACTTTTATGAAATGTTAATTTATATTCTTTTAATATATTCAATTTCGAACTCCCTTATAAACAAATTATTTTATCAAATAGGAGTCCCATTTTGAATTATTTTTTAAATCTCGCCTAGGGCCCCCGAATTTTCAGGAACGGCCCTGACTAAAAGTATATAAAATTGAAAGTTTAAGCGGCGAAAGTCCATTAACTAAAATAAAAATTATTCACTTTTATTTTTTCTGGGCCCCGCATTTAGGCGTACATAATAAGCGCATATCTCATATATAATCTTCTCCCATGCATGCAAAAAAACAGGTATTGTTGAACAATGGCGCAAAGTATATAGTGGTCCAAGGCCTACCGCCAACGGGCTGCGCCACGTACACATTCGCGCTCTCGTCTCCGGAGGATCGAGACGCGGATGGATGTGTGGCGTCCTCCAACCGGATAGCCCTCGGTCACAACGCGGCCCTCAAGGCGAAGCTCGACTCTCTCAGGAAACAGTATCCGGAAGCCGTCATTCTCTACGCCGACTACTACAACGCCCACCTCACCGTGCTCAGGAATCCGCGCAAGTATGGGATCGTCGAGCGGTACAAGGCGTGCTGCGGCTTCGGCGGCGGGGAGTTCAATTTCGACATCTTCAACACGTGCGGCACCGCTTCGTCCGCCGCGTGCGCCAACCCTTCCGAGTACATCAACTGGGACGGGGCCCACTTCACCGAGGCGATGAATAAGGTGCTAGCGAATTCGTTCTTCAACGGGACGTATTGCGACCCGCCGTTCAGTTACTTGCTGAGCAAGAAACTGCGGTCGGGATGATCACTTTTGGTTACGCCGCACCCACATGCATGTGTTTTTTTTTATTTTTATTTTTATTTTTTAACTTTTTTTTTGTTGAATAATGGTAAATTTTATATTGGGTCTATAGCATGTAATAAACTCATAATGAGTTGCCTTTTATGGAATTATTGTTATGTTTTTCTTTGTACTTGGGGATATACGATGGTTTCTTGGGTTTTGTGAAAGAGTTATGGGCTTAGGTTGTCGTATGATGTACCATATGATCTCATCTTTTTTTTTTTTTTTTCTATTATTCTTTAAAATCATATAATATTACAATTAATATTTTGATGTATTGAATAATAATTTTAATACCTGCTTAATGAAATTTTAAAACAATATAGCTATTTTGCGAGGTAACAAAAACCCTATATAATTATAAATGACTAGAATTCCACTCCAATAAACTAAACTCCTGAAGTAATGTAACATGACATTGTAGTAAGCTACCTTAGTCGATTTTTCGTATTTCATTTTTCATGTTCTATTCCGCAAATAAAGTAAGTGATTTTTTTTCCTTGAGGGCAAATGGCAAATAGGCCCATGACAAGGGCACTTAATTAAAAGAGGGACATCCAACTTTTTTGTTTTTCAAATAAATCCAGCAGCTCATTCAAACTTATTTGCAAATAAGGAAAATCCCTTTATATATACCAAAATTACCCCCAATTAATTGAAACCCAATTCAACTCCAATTTCATGATTTACACCCCAATTTAGCCAAATTTCATCAATTAACCAATTTTAACCATAATTTCAATTTTGACCCTAATTTTGACCCGCCACCACCGGAGCCCGCCGGCCGCCGCCGTTGACCGGCGTTGACTTTTTTTTTTTTTTTATAATTATGTTTTTTCTTAAAAAAATATTTTAATTAATATTACTGTCTTGGCTGCTAAATTACTGTCTCTGGCAGTTAAATTACAGTAATTTAACTGTTAATTGACTTTTTTTTTCTTTAATTTTTTTTTAATTAATATTACTGTTTTCGTTGCTAAATTACTGTCTCCAGCAGTTATTTAACTGTCGGAGACAGTAATTTAACTGTTATTTGACATTTTTATTCTTAAAAAAAATATTTTTAATTAATATTACTGTATTCGTTGCTAAATTACTGTCTCCAGCAGTTATTTAACTGTCGGAGACAGTAATTTAACTGTTAATTGACTTTTTTTTTTCTTAAAAAAATTATTTTAATTAATATTACTACCTTGGGTGCTAAATTACTGTCTCCAATAGTAATTTAACTGTCTTAGACAATAATATAAACAATATTACTGTTCGGGAAAATAATATTCATAATATTACTATCCGAAAAAGTAATATTACTGTCTGAGACAGTAATTTAGTAGCCAAGACAGTAATATTAATTAAAATATTTTTTTCTAACAAAAAAAAAAAAAAAAAAAAAAGTCAATGCCGGAATCTGACCGGAAAAAAAAACATTTCAGAAAAAAAATTATTTTCTGAAAAAAAAATTTGGGGGTTAATGTGATATATTTGTTTAAATTCGGGGTCAATGTGTAATATTAAGGAAGTTAGAGCATAATGGGTGGAATTGATAAGAATTATATTATGGAGGGTATTTTAGACTAAAGACATGGGGATGGGTTTAATTGAGAGACTGTTTTTTTTGTGGACCAAAATGCATTTAAGTCCCATGTGATGGACCTTTTTGCCATTCGCCCATTTCTTGATTCATTCACATATAAATATAGCACAAAATAACTACAAATTTATAAACTTAAACTAACATAAGCTACACTAAATTACTTGGGTGGGTGGCCTTAACATTTACGGGGGTTCGGCCCCCGATTTTTTCTATAAAATTCATTAACATGAAATAGCATAAAATAACTACAAATTATAAACTTTAACTAATATAACATAAATTTTTTGGTAGATAAGCTAAACTAAATTACTTGAGTTGGGCTAAATTAAACTATTTAGGTGGACTAATTATATATAGATATAATATATAGTATATTTTTTTTTAGAATGAGAGTGGGCTGGAGCCCACCCTTGCCAAAGGGTGGCTCCGCCACTGCAGACCAGTAAATCAGACCAGATAGGTGGTCTTTGATAGAGGTGTGCACGGCTCGGTTTTTGGCTAAAATGGAACATTAACAAATTATATATCGGTTCTACCGATTGGAGCAATTGAGCATGTTTCAATTAACCTAGGTTTGAATGTCCTAGTTAACGGTCGCTAGGTGGAGTTTGTCACACATGGTTAGCCTAGTGTAGTTTAAATCTCTCGTATGGTTTGCAAGCTATTATATAAGAGTGTAGGTCTACAGTGTACCTATATGGTTGGTTGCGGGTTCCTTCATTCCTTCAAACTATCTTTACTATTTGATATACCTAATTTGGCCGACCCAATGGGCCCCCTAATTCGCCTAATAGTTAGGCCCACTACACGAAAGCCCAAACACCTTCAAAATAAGGCTTGGGCCCAACAAAGTAAGCCCAACCCACTCAACGACATATCAATAGATGTTTTACTCATTTGTTAAGGTATGTTTTGATTATTCACAATCAAGTTAGAGTATTATTCTCTCTACCATATCCACCATCCGTATATCTGATTTGAGCGTCGGAGGGGTTTCCGCCGGATCAACCCCCGGCTTAGTTCACGTGTGCTCATTTCGCAGGGACCTCAGGATCATTAAGTTGACAAGCTACTGATCCGCTTTGCTCTCCCAGCTCGTTTTCTACACTACCCCAGGTGATCTACATTTTAGCATCATCATTTTGGTGCCGTCTGTGGGAACGATGCAAACCAGATCACGTAGCCAACAAGATCCTCCTGAGGCGTCTGCTCGGAGAGAAAATGACACAGCTAATAACCTCCCAGTCCGTGGAGGATCTGGCTTGCCACCTCCTCCACGTGCCGCGGAGCCACCTCCTCGCCACGTGCCACGGATCCACCTCGCGAGGTTCAGGTGATCCCTCATCGGGACCCACCACTCGCCGATCCACCACTCCCTGCTCCTCGAACGGTTCAAATAACCGAGGACGCGCTCCAACGCATGATAGCAGAAGCCTCAACTCGCGCCGCCACGGAGGCCGTAACTCAATATATCGCCACGATGGGAGCAAACGCTCCCAATGCGATACCAGCGCCAGCTCCACCTATAGTGCCACCTGTGGCCCCACAGCCAATCCAGAATCAAATAAGTGTCTCCTCCTCCACCTCGGACCCACGGTCCCGAGTGCAGCTATCCACAAATCACATGGGGGCACAGCCCAGACAACAACGTCAACGCTCACCCCCACGGGGGAATGCGTCTCCACAGAGAGTCCCTCTCTTTAATGAAGGAGAAGGCGAGGTAAACAGCAGAATGTCCCGCCATTTACTAAACAATCCAATTGGCGAAAGAATGCCCGTCCCAATAAGACGTAGTCCTTTCACCATAGACATCCTCAACGAGGTATTACCTCAAGGAGTGAAGATCTCGGGGTTATCTCAATTTGAAGGGACCACCGACCCACATGAGCATATAGAGAAATTCAACGCCATGGCGGACTTATATGGCCCAACGGATGCTGCGATGTGCAAAATGTTTCGCACCACTCTCTCCAAGAGAGCAATGAATTGGTTCAACTCTCTACCCATAGGATCGATTGACACATTCGCTCGGCTGTCAACACGGTTTCCCAACCAATTCGCCATCAACAAGCAGTATGCCAAGACCCCAGCCCACATTTTCTCTGTAGTATAGAGAGATAACGAAACGCTCCGCAACTACATCAAGCGTTTTGCAGAAGCAGTTCATGAAGTTCCCAGTGTAGGGCAAGACATGCTCTCCGGGATTATGCAACAGAACTTGAAGCCGGGTAGATTCAAAGAATCTATCGCCGGAAGGCCCCCAGGCAACCTAGAGGAGTTGCTGAATCGAGCCGAAAAATACGTCCGGATAGAGGAAGCCTCTACCCATGCTCCTCCTAAAAGGAAAAGGGAAGATGACCGTCAGGACAATAGGAGGCGGGATGATCGACGTCCACCACTTCCACCTCAAGGTCAACCATCTTCCTCCTATAATAGGTTCACTCCGCTAAACACTCGGCTCACTGAAATCCTTCACGTGATAGAACAAAAAGGTTTAGCAGAGCCTCCACGTCCTATGCAGCCAAATGCGAAGCGAGAAAAGTCGGGTCGCTACTGTCTATTCCATAATGATAGAGGACATACTACTGAGGAATGTGCACAACTCAAAGTGGCGATTGAGAGGCTGATCAAGCAAGGCCACTTAGGCGAATACATTGATAAGCCTCGAAATAAGCGCCGTGATGACCTTCCACGCCGAGATAACAATCGAGATCAACAGCAAGGACGAGAGGAGGGGGGTCATCGACGCGACCCAGATAACAATGATAACCAACCTACCCGGGGAATCATCTCCTTTATCTCCGGAGGACCGGCAGGTGGCGACTCACAAAACGCGAGACGCACTCTCGCTCGATCAGCACGTATGAATCAAGAACGTGCTTCTCCATCCGCATGTATCTATCAAATACGAAGACCTGATCATAGCATAGTCTTCAACTCCTCAGACCTTGAAGGCCCAGAAGAAAATCATGTCGACGCGTTGGTAATAACAACAACGGTGGCCAACTTCTTGGTTAAGAAGATATTAGTGGACGGTGGGAGCTCAGCCGACATCATGTACCTCCACGCTTTTAAGCAACTGGACATAGATAATGCCCGGTTTAGCCCCATCTCCACGCCCCTAAAAGGATTCACGGGAGAGGGCATTTTGTCCATGGGAGAAGTCGAGCTGCCCGTCTCTTTAGGGGAAAACCCTTGTCGAATCACCAAGCTAATCAAATTCCTCATCGTCGACAAGCCATCCCCCTACAACATCATCCTAGGGAGGCCAGCAATCCATACATTCAAGTCAGTACCTTCCTCCTACCATCAGAAGTGGAAATTCCCTACTCCCTATGGAATGGGGGAAGTACTTGTAGATAGACGTCTGGCCCGAGAGTGCTATGCAAGGGCCCTACGAGAACCTTCCAAGAAACCTAAACCGTCCGGAAGGGGAGATGACACTCAAAAATCCGACAAACGGAAGTGGGTCAACGCGATCATTGAGGATGATAAAGAAATCCTTATCAGTGTACCAGACGACAGCATCAAGCTAGCAGCCGTCGAAGAGCTTAAGCTCATAGAGCTCACACCTGGAGATAAATCCAAGCTCATACGAATCGGATCCGATCTAGATCCAAAGACGGAACTAATCCACTTCCTACGACACAATGGAGATGTGTTCGCATGGAAAGCCCAAGATTTGTCGGGCATTCCCCCTCAGGTAGCTATGCATCGACTCAACGTCGACAAAAGGTTGAAGCCAGTCAAACAAAGGAAACGGACATTTGGTCCCGAACGCAACAAGCATATCAAAGCGGAAGTGGCAAAACTCCTTGAGGCGGGTCATATACGACCAGTTCAGTATCCTGAATGGCTGTCGAACGTAGTACTCGTTCCCAAGCCGGGTGGCAACTGGAGATTATGCGTAGACTTCACTGACCTCAACAAAGCTTGTCCTAAGGACCCATTTCCTCTACCTAGAATCGACCAACTCATCGATTCGACCTCGGGGTGCGAGCTCCTCAGTTTCTTCGATGCATATCAAGGGTACAACCAGATCTTACTTGCACCAGAAGATCAAGAGAGGGCTAGTTTCATCACTGACCAAGGCATCTACTGCTATCAAGTCATGCCTTTCGGGTTAAAAAATGCGGGAGCCACTTACCAACGTCTAGTGAACGCAATGTTCGCAGATCAGATCGGTAAGAATATGGAGGTGTACATCGACGACATGCTCGTCAAAAGTGTCAAGGTCTCGGACCACTTAACTGATTTGGATCAGTGTTTCGCCACCCTGCGAAAATATAAAATGAAACTCAACCCCCTCAAATGTTCATTCGGAGTTCGGGGTGGCAAATTTTTGGGATACATGATTTCGCAGCGGGGAATCGAAGCTAATCCTGCGAAAATCGAAGCAGTCACTTCCATGCCTCCACCAACATCTATCAAGAAAGTCCAACAGCTTAACGGCTGTTTGGCGTCTTTGAATAGATTCATTTCTAGATCAGCAGACAAGGCCCTCCCCTTCTTCAAGATTTTAAGGGGAGGAAATAAATTTGAATGGGATGAAGCATGTCAAAAAGCATTCATTGAGCTGAAGTCGTATCTCGCATCCCCACCCTTGCTCACAAAACCTCAGCCCGGAGACACCCTCCTACTGTACTTAGCTACCTCAGCTGATGCCATCAGCGCAGTCCTAATCCGAGATGGAGCAAAAGGGCACCAACCCATATACTACATAAGTCGCGCCCTCCAAGGAGCCGAACAACGCTATACCAATATGGAGAAGCTCGCCCTCGCCCTCATCAACGCAGCTCGGAAGCTTCGACCTTACTTTCAATCACATCAAGTGGTGGTTCTCACCAATTATCCTCTGAAGCAGATACTAAGGAGTCCCGAGACATCCGGGCGATTAGCTAAATGGGCGATAGAGCTAAGTGAATATGGGATAGAATTCAAACCCCGCCCCGCTATCAAAGCGTAAATATTGGCTGACTTTCTAGTCGAAATGACCTCAGTAGAAGAGAGCACCTCCCTACCTACTTGGTCTGTCAGCGTTGATGGATCTTCCACAGCCACCGGAGGGGGAGCGGGTATCGTATTAACAAACCCCGACGGAGACGAATTCGAATATGCTCAACGATTCGAATTCACAGCCTCAAACAACGTCGCTGAATATGAAACACTGATAGCAGGAATCCGCCTCGCCCTAGCTGCCGGAGCGTGTAAGCTCCTAATCCAAAGCGACTCTCAGCTCGTCGTCAACCAAGTACTCGGAGCTTACGAGGCCAAAGAAGACACCATGGCCAAATACTTAGCTCTCGCGCACACTCTGTTATCTAAATTCGAGAGCTACGAGTGAGACAAGTACCTCGCTCCAATAACATCCATGCTGACAAATTAGCTAGGCTTGGAAGCTCCATGTCCAGCATCGGAAGTCGGAAGGTGACGCTCCTCACCTCACCTCAGCCGGAGATAACTTCACCCAGTGAAGTACAGTACGCCGAGGAGGATGAACCATGATGGTTCACTCCAATCATGAAGTATCTCAAGAAGGGAGAACTCCCAATTGATCCCACCGAAGCACGGAAGTTAAAAACGAGAGTCGCTCGCTTCGTCATAGTGGGAGAAGAATTGTACAAAAGAGGGTTCTCATTCCCTTATCTCAAATGCCTCGACCCGACCACAGCGAATTACGTACTTAGAGAAGTACATGAAGGTATCTGCGGCAATCACTTGAGCGGGAGAACCTTAGCTCTCAAACTACTGAGGCAAGGCTACTACTGGCCAACGATGCATGAAGACGCAAAGAAATTAGTCCGGAGGTGTAAGCCCTGCCAAGAGCATGCTAATATCCCTCACCTGCCAGCGACATTAATGCAACCTATTGATAGCCCCATCCCTTTCGCCAAATGGGGAATGGATTTAGTTGGACCATTCCCACCCGCCACGGGAGGGCGCAAATTCCTCATTGTAGCAGTGGATTACTTCACCAAATGGGTGGAGGCTGAACCCTTAGCACGCATTCGAGAAGAGGAAGTCATCCAATTCCTATGGAAGAACATCGTGTGTCGCTTTGGGATCCCACGGGCCATTATCTCTGATAATGGAACCCAATTTTGCGGCGACAAAGTAAAAAATTGGTGTCTCGGCTTGGACATCAAACAGTTTTTCACATCCGTAGCCAATCCACAGGCTAACGGCCAGACGGAGGTCACGAATCGCACCATACTCCAACACCTTAAAACAAGGCTTGGAAATGCCAAAGGGAAGTGGGTGGAAGAATTGCCTAACGCCCTATGGGCTTATCACACAACCCCACGAGTAGCAACCGGAGAGTCGCCTTTTAATCTAGCTTTCGGCACAGAGGCTATCGCACCCGTTGAAATCGGTGAACCATCTTGGAGAATCACCAATTATGATCCAGCAGCTAACGAAGAAGCTATGCGGGGAAGCCTAGACCTCGTAGATGAGTTACGAGAGATCGCATGCATCCGGCAACAGATGTATAAATCACGCATGGCCAAGGCATATAACTCAAAGGTCCGCCCTCGATCCTTTCAAGTTGGAGATTTAGTCCTCCGAAAAGTTGAAGCCTCTCACCCCATTGGTAAACTCGATCCAAAGTGGGAAGGACCATATAAAATCACCAAAGTGGTCAACACTGGGCATATCGCCTCGAGAACACTGACGGACGCCCTATACCCAGAACATGGAATATAGGGAACCTCAAACGGTTCTACGCTTAAGGTATACATCTACCTTAATTAAGATCTGTTGAAGTCACCACCTATACCCCTCCTATATGAAAAATACTTACAAATCATTACCCCTGCAGGCTCCGCGACATTCCACGTCACTCGTCTCACAAAACTGTCTATACATGCATGGAAACTTTCTACTCCATCACAAGGTGCGTAAACGTCCCACCTAAACTCTAGTAATTTTACTTACATCAGCAATTCATAATCACATCTCATCATCTTCTTACAGGTTGAGAAACAATTACGAGGGGATGCATATCACTCGATCAATAGCCCAAAGAGCGAAGACACTCCATACCACAACGCCAAGGGTAACAATTCTTCCACTAGAATACAACACACGAATGCTCTTGTTTACTCATACTAACGTGAAAAAATAATTCCAATAACAGGCATGATCACATAGCAACTCACAACAACTCACGAGTTAATTTCATATCTCCGAGTGCGAGGAAGAAAAGCAATCCCCGTAGTAGGGTACGTGAAATTGCAGTGCACGCCACATCAGCTTCAATTACTCAGTCTTCCTACAAGTGTTTAAACAATGTTTTTCTCAACTATACTTTGCAGGCATAGAGACGCCAAAGGAATTCAAACCACCATAGGCACAGCAAAACGAACGAGTACATGGAAGACGTGGAAGAAGAACAAGTGTAGTACAATCACTTAGAAGAATTTTTACCGGGTCAATTTCTTTGATTTAGTAGTAGTTATTCACCTTCGCCTCACGTAGGCCTAAGACATTAGCAAGTTATTTTCATCCTCCTTAAATAGGCTTGTAACATTGCACATTTGCTATCATTAAATAAATCATTTTTTTTATTTTGCTTCACTCTCTGTGCAATTACATCAATACAAGTTACCTCTTACTATGAGTGCAATTCAATACTACCCTATAAACACTTAGAGAGATTTGGATAATCCATATAGCCTGGCCAGCTGGATTGTCTAAGTCCCTTTATTTGTTTCACAAGGTGTTACTTTTAAAACGTGGCCACGGACAAATATATTTAAGACCCAAGCGGTCCGAACAAAGGGCACGACCCTTAACAAAAACCTTGGGAGACTGATCCCCTCGTCAAGTACATCGCGTACAATGCTAAATGTAAATACACATAAGCAACGCATTAACTCTTGACAATGTCAAAATAAATAATTCAAGATATTAAACTTCAAATGTCAAACAATGAAGAAATTCAAACGAAATAGTAGAGGACATACCCATCTACATCAGCGATAAAAATAAATTAAGAAATTCCTAGCAAATAATAAATAAAAAAGAATTTAACTATCCTAGCAAATCAGTCTAAACTCCCCCACCACGGGCGGAAGACGCCCCCACAGCGGGGTCATCAGCAAGCATGTCATCCACGAGCTCTGTGACCGTCTCGTTGACTTCTGCCTCATCCTCCTCTTCATCGGATATGCCGGCTTCCATTCCACGAATAACCTTCTCGCTGATACCACCCACCTCACGAAGGTATTTGCGACAGGCACGAACTAAGGGCTTGTAGACCACAGCCAAAGCATGCTCCTCAATCATAGTAGCACACTCAGCACTACCTCGGAAGCTAAGCTTGGTTTCCTCCACGATGGACTCCTTAAAAGCAGCACCACCTGACGTCGCGAGAAACCTCTTCCCCGTCACCTTCTCAACCTCATATTTCTCTTTGAGCTGGTCATAGCACTCGTTCAACTTATGAACATCATCCTTATACGCCTTCACATCACCTCGGATAACCTCGAGCTCCTCTGACCTCTGAGCAAGCTCCTCTGTCCTCTGAGCAAGCTCTTCCGTCCGTTGAGCCAGATCGGATCGCGCTATCTCCAATTGGCTTAGAAGTTCATCCTCACGCGACTGACTTCGAGCCCGCTCCTCTTCCTTCCTAACTTCCACATTCCTACTTTGCTCCATGAGATATCTCCAAGTCGCTACCAACTAAAAAAAAAAAAAAAAATAAATAAATAATTTTACAAAAGGAAGAGAGGAAGTAACATTTAATCTTGTTTTAAAGAAACAAAGACTCACCCGACATATGTCCCCACCAGCCAACTCCAACATGTGAGAAGGGCCCTTACCAGACATCCGAGCACGATCGTACTCCCGAACAAATCCCTCGGTACTCAACATCGGCAAATCATGGTCCGACACATCCCAGTACGACTCTTTCCCTTCACGGTTCACGCCAAAGGTAAACAACTGTTTCTCTGCCCCACCATGGAAAGTATAGGTCTCCTCTGGGTCAACCCGTGGATCCTTAGGCACAGCCACATACTCGGTATCTCTACCCTCTTTCCCTTGCCACGGTCTCTCGTAAGTGGACGCCCTTCCACTTCACCAGCACTGCTACGGTCATCTTCGATCATTCGAGGAGTTTCTACATGGACCGTCTCACGAGGCAAACCACCCGAAGCACCTCCCAACGTAGAGAGAACCTTCTTCGATGCCTTCTTCGACGTCCCATTCGCCTTAGCTCGAAGTGCCGCGAAGGTGATTCCCCCATCTACAAAAGAAAACAACCACATAAGAGACATGAAATATATACAACCAAAGAACTACAAAAAAAAAAAAAAAAAAAAAAGACACAGGTCAATGCAACAAAAGGATATATGGTGCTGACCCTTCGCATTCGGTATCAAACACCTCGGGTCAAACTCCACATCACACAACCTAGACTCTTCAATCCTCTTCGCCATATTCGCGGTAATCTTGAAACTCTCGCACGTAGGTTTCCAAACTAGAGGAACGTCGAAAGAGGGGGCCCTCACATAAAAGAAACGCGATTTCCATTCCCCCAAGGATAACTTCACACTCTTCACAAATTGGTAGGGAACGCGAGGATGAACGCAAAAGAAAGGCAGCTTATTGGGCCGATGTAACGTAAATAACGCCTTGAACAGAATCACAGTAACAGGCAAACCTACTCGAGACACTCTATGGTGAAACGCCTCGAACATAAGAACCGCAGTAGGGGTTAGCTGACTATACCCTATCTTGAATTCCTCACAAATCTTCAACAAGGTCGGATGCGGAGTAATCTGAGATGTACACGTCACGTACGCCAAGAAAACCGTATGAAACCCATCGGGTGGCGAATACAAACGGTCGCCCTTCTGAGGCAACAACAACTCGATATTTCTTGGCGCTCCAACTAGACGACGAATAGACTGCAAATGTTCTTCCGTCATACACTATCAAAATTAAATAAGTCCAAATTAATTGGCTTAATTTTCTTTTGCCTCCTCTTATCAATCTCAACATCACCCGGCGGAATATCATCTTCCTCCTCCTCCCCGACCATCGTCTCAACTTCACTACTCGCCACCGCATGCTCACTCGCCGAATGCGATTGAGTAGACTCATCGCTGTCACTCCCAAAATCCACGACTTGACGCCTATAATGACGTCTACTAGAACCCACTTCGTCAACAGTAGGGCAAATATTAACATTATTACTCGCTTCTACATCGTCACTCCAAGATTCAATAATTTCTCGCCTTACGGAACCCCTAACATTCACCTCATCTTCAACGAAGAATCGCTCCTAAAGTTAAAAATACTTACCCATATTTATTACGCAGGAGTTGAAGTTTAATTCTCTCCACCGCAAAAGGAGTCTATTTATCTGGCCCTGGTATATTATTTAAATCCCTTAAATATATACCTCGCTGCCAAATAAATACGATTATCCCTTACTTAATTAAGGAGATCAATTCAACGCCAACGAAACTATTCAAGCCACGACACAATTAACTCTCGACACGAGCCGGATTCCCCTCAACAAATCTCCCATCTCGACTCGAGAGTTGGGGGGCTTAATGATATACCTAATTGGGCCGACCCAATGGGCCCCCTAATTCGCCTAATAATTAGGCCCACTACACGAAAGCCCAAGCACCTTCAAAATAAGGCTTGGGCCCAACAAAGTAAGCCCAACCCACTCAACGACATATAAATAGATGTTTTACTCATTTGTTAAGGTATGTTTTGATTATTCACGATCAAGCTAGAGTATTATTCTCTCTACCATATCCACCATCCGTATATCTGATTTGAGCGTCGGAGGGGTTTCCGCCGGATCAACCCCCGGCTTAGTTCACGTGTTCTCATTTCGCAGGGACCTCAGGATCATTAAGTTGACAAGCTACTGATCCGCTTTGCTCTCCCAGCTCGTTTTCTACACTACCCCAGGTGATCTACATTTTAGCATCATCACTATTCTAGGTTCAATGGCTATATTTATTTCACCAATAAGTTTATCATTTTAATATGTTAATTAATGTATATAAGAAATTTACCCCTAACCTTTTAAACTCAATTCCTAATTATAATCCTAATTTAACTTTAATTTTAATCACCAATATCTAATTTTGACTTTTTCATCTTTAAAATTTTTTTTTCTATTTTAATTTTTTTGCTGTAGGTTTCTGGCGTTGACTTTAAAAAAAAAAAATTCCCGAAATTTTTTATCCGTTTTGTTTACGCCCGCCGATGCACGTTGAACGTACTGTCATTAACATGAATTATACAGTCATTGACAGTACATTTACGTAATTGTGTTATCGTTGACTGTATAATTACTGCCAACAACATCAATATTATTATTTTTTTATTTTTTTATTTTGTTTGATTTGTTGACAAGTCAACGTAATAATATTATTGTCATTGACGGGTATATTTGTCAACCACATCAATGTTATATTTTATTTGCATTTTTTGTTTTTTGATTTGTTGACCGATTAATGTAATACTATTACTGTATGTTATTGTAATATTACCGTAAACACAATAATATTAATGTGGTTGAATAATGTATGAAATTTGAGGTTAAATTGAATTAAATGATGAAATTGAAGCATATAAAAATGCGAGGGGGTATTTTAGTCTTTTACACATGGCCTCTAGACAATGTCTTAATTTTTTTATAAAAGAGTTTTTTATCTGAAGACTTTATGAATAAGTAGCTCATGATAGACTTATTTGTAATGAACCCTTAAAAGAATGCAAGAATTGCATTGAAAAATGCAAACTTCTACCACTCATTTATCACTTTCACCATTCTTTTTCTAAATCTTTCCTAAATTCGATCTAAAATCTGCACACGTTTTTTTTTTAGTTTTAATTTTGTTTAAATATTTGTATTGTCTTATGTGTATACTATTTAAAAACAAATCGGAGGCGCTGCCCCCAAACTCCTGTAAACTATTGGTCCGCAATTTTTATTAAATGTTAATTATATTTATATATTTTTTGTTATAGTCAATTCCGAACACCCTTGACAAAAATTTGAGATTCGCCACTAGCTACACCTGATTATTTACACTTGGTGAATTTGAATTGTAGATTTGATTAAATAATTACCTACTAAACACACATATACAAATGTGTGTGTGATTATCCACTAAACCCCACGTAACACCTAATTTTCTTTTCAAAAAAGAGGGAAAAAATTAATATTAAATAAAAATGAATTAGAAGAACCTAAATTCCAAATGAACAAATTCAAACTTGAAAAGGATGCTAGAGCTCTATTTTTTGTTGAAATGTTAAAAAAAAAAAAAAAAAAAAAAAAACATGTTTGGACATGATGGATGGAGTTGGTCTGATTATAGAAATAAATATTTCAAGTGGGAAATACTAACAAATATGGAGAGTGTCATAAAAAGATTTTAAAAAATAAAATAAAAAAGAAAAAACAAAATTGGATCAAACATTAATGTAAGGTGCATATTAATTTAGATTATGGACACATGATAACGTACGCGTTGTCGCCCCAAATACATGCTTCTACTATTGCGTGTTTGACTTACGCTGATTGGATCAGTGTCATAAAGTTAGATAGTTAGTTGTAAGTTGGGGGAATACTTCTATTTAATTTCATTTAGTTTTGTTGTTGGCTCTAATTATTATTCTTCAACAACTTGAATCTCTTTTTTTATTCTAAATTTATTATTTTTTTTTTAAGGGCAAATGGCAAAAAGACCCATCACATGGGACTTAAATGCATTTTAGTCCACAAAAAAAACAGTCTCTCAATTAAGCCCATCCCCATGTCTTTAGTCTAAAATACCCTCAATAATATAATTCTTAACAATTCCATCCATTATGCTCTAACTTCCTTAATATTACACATTGACCCCGGATTTAAACAAATATATCACATTAACCCCCAAAACTTTTTTTTTTCATAAAATAATTTTTTTTCTGAACCGATTTTTTTCCGGCCAGATTCCGGCGTTGACCGCCGGAGACCGCCGGTCTCCGGCGTTGACTTTCTTTTTTTTTTTTTTTTTTTTTTTTGAAATTTTTTTTTCCTGCTTTTTTTTTTTCGGACGGTCAACCACCGTTGACCGCCGGTCTCCGGCGTTGACTTTTTTTTTTTTTTGAATTGTTTTTTCTTAGAAAAAAAATATTTTAATAAATATTACTGTCTTGACTACTAAATTACTGTCTCAGACAGTAATATTATGAATATTATTTTTCCGAATAGTAATATTATTAATATTATTGTCTAAGACAGTTAAATTACTGTTGGAGACAGTAATTTAACATCCAAGACAGTAATATTAATTTAAATAAACTTTTTTTTAAGGAAAAAAATTAAAAAAAAAAATCAATTAACAGTTAAGTTACTGTCTCCGACAGTTAAATAACTGCTGGAGACAGTAATTTAGCAACGAATACAGTAATATTAATTAAAAATATTTTTTTTAAGAATAAAAAAGTCAATTAACAGTTAAATTACTGTCTCCGACAGTTAAATAACTGCTGGAGACAGTAATTTAGCAACGAATACAGTAATATTAATTAAAAATATTTTTTTTAAGAATAAAAAAGTCAATTAACAGTTAAATTACTGTCTCTGACAGTTAAATAACTGCTGGAGACAGTAATTTAGCAACAAATACAGTAATATTAATTAAAAATATTTTTTTAAGAATAAAAAAGTCAATTAACAGTTAAATTACTGTCTCCGACAGTTAAATAACTGCTGGAGACAGTAATTTAGCAACGAATACAGTAATATTAATTAAAATATTTTTCAAGAAAAAAAAAAAAAAACAGTCAATTAACAGTTAAATTACTGTCTCCGACAGTTAAATAGCTGCCGGAGACAGTAATTTAGCAGCCAAGACAGTAAAATTAATTAAAATATTTTTTTTAAGAAAAAAAAAAAAAAAAAGTCAACGCCGGAGACACGGCGGTCAACGGCCGTTGACCGACCGGAAAAAAATTTCAGGAAAACAAAATTCAAAAAAAAAAAAAAAAAAAAAAAAAAAAAAAGTCAACGCCGGAGACCGGCGGTCTCCAGCGGTCAACGCCGGAATCTGGCCGGAAAAAAAAATATTTCAGAAAAAAAATTATTTTCTGAAAAAAAAAAAGTTTTGGGGGTTAATGTGATATATTTGTTAAAATCCGGGGTCAATGTGTAATATTAAAGAAGTTAGAGCATAATGGGTGGAATTGATACGAATTAGGGTTAAAATTGGGGTCAAAATTGAAATTTGGGTTAAAATTGGTTAATTGATGAAATTGAGCTAAATTGGGGTGTAAATCATGAAATTGGAGTTAAATTGGGTTTCAAATGAATTGGGGGTAATTTTGGTATATATAAAGGGATTTTCCTTATTTGCAAATAAGTTTGAATGGGGTGGATTTATTTGAAAGACAAAAAAGTTGGATGTCCCTATTTTAATTAAGTGCCCTTGTCATGGGCCTATTTGCCATTACCCCTTTTTTTTATTTAGAAATCCAAAATAGTGAAAAAAAATAACTGCATATAGATATAGCATCAGACAGGATCTTCGATAATTATTGAGAACATAAATATAATGTCTTATCTTTATTGAGTAAATTGCAAATACTACCCCTGTGTTATCTCGAAATAGCAAAAACCCCCCTGTGATAAATAAACTAGCAAAAACCCCCCTGTGAAATTTAGTCAAAGGCAGAATCCCCCCCAGCTGATTTTTTAGACTTGAAATGACAAAATTGTCCCTCAAAATGTATTTATATATATACATATTATATGGATATTTATTCTTTTTAATTTATTTTTTTAGAAATTAAAAAAAATAGTAAACAACTAAATTGATTATTTTTTAAATAAAATAATTAAAATATTTATAAAATATAAGAATTTATTAATTGCAAGACTCCAGGGGTATTTGTGTCTTTTTATATCAAGTCAACCCTCAAATAGTTCCATAGGGGGGTTTTTGCTATTTAAATAATTTCACAGGGGGGTTTTTACTAGTTTATTTATCACAGGGGGGTTTTTGCTATTTCGAGATTACACAGGGGTAGTTTTTGCAGTTTACTCTATCTTTATTATAAATTGTCAGAGTCGTCACATTTATTTTTTATTAATGAATTTATTGTCTAGAATAGTCAATCCCTTTTCTTATCTAACTATATATGGACGGCAATGCATGATTGCATGTCATGCGAAACGACGTCGTACGTCAAGTTGTTTTTTTTATGGTTGCAGATTTCTTATTTGATCAGAAGAATGGTTCTTAATTGACATGTTGATGTGGAAATATAGATGGGAAATTATTTGTTAGGGCAACATTCGTATTTTAGTCTGAAACGAATTTCATCTCAAGAAAAACGGTTTAATGAACAATGCTCACGAGTGTTGTTAATGGAAAGCGTCAGTTTTGGCAATTCAACAACGCCGCCTAGACTCCAAACGATTCGATTTTTTTTTTTTTCATTTTGGAATGAGTTAGAAAATTAATATATAAAATGGTAGAAAACCCATATCATGATTACGTAAATTGGGTTGTTCCGAAAATTACGACATCTATTAGAATTGGGGTTTAACTTGTTTTTGCTGTTTTTTTAAGTTTTTCGTTGTCATTCTTTTTCTAGTGAGTACCAAGTTACGAGTTTTTCCTTGCCTCTTCTTACCAAGTGAGTCTTTATATTTTAAAGTTTTATGAGAGCACATAAAAGTTCATATATCCAACATTTAACTTACCAATTGTGGGTGTACTATGCAGGGCCAGTCCAAAGGTTCGAGAGGGCTAAGGCGAAGATGGAAAATGAGGCCATCGTATTTTTTTTTTTTTTTCATTTTCACCTTATTTTTCTCGGGGGATAATATTTTTGAATATCTCCCTTTTGTGACTGTATAAATTTTTCGATAATTCTTTTTCTTTGTTTTTAGGTGTTAGGACTCGATTTTATACAGCTTATGATATCGAGAAATAACTAATCTATAGCCCTACAAAATATACAATAAATGAGTAAAATACAAGACCCTGTTTATTAAACTCAAACCATAAAGTAAATCATGATTGGAAATAGTTATAGAATAAGAATAAAACAACTTAATTAGGATTTAAAAAAAATTGAAATAATAAAGATTAGAAGAAACAAATATTTTTGTAAGTGTCTAGTAAATTTGTACGAGTTTATATTATTGGACCCAATGTTTAATTGGCCTTTTTCATTTATATTTAATTAACTTAAAAAAAATAGAGGGTCCAGTGGACTTTTTTTCCCTTGGGCCTTTTTAAGTTATTGTGTTGTGGAATACTTGAACGCGCAGCTAGGGGTGTAAATGAGCCGAGCAAGCTTGTGAGCTCCGCGGCTCAAACTCGAACTCGAATTTTTCGAGCTCGAGCTTTCTGATGAGTCGAGTTCGAGCTCATTTTTAGTTGTTTGTGAGCTCGCGAGCGAGCCGGTTCGCAATTTTTTTTTAATTTTAATTCATTTTGTTTGTTTTTAGTTTAAATATGATTAATATAAAATAAATAATAAATTCATATAAATAATTAAATAAATAAATTACAGGTTTTTTTTTTTAATTTTGAATTTTTTATATTATAATTTATAATAATAATTTCTAATTATATTAATAAAAAAAAATACACGAAATGGCTGGAGCTCGACAAGTTTGGCTCGCTCGAGCTTGAGCTTAGAAAAACAATGCTCGGAGAGCTCAAGTTCGAGCTCGGCTCGTTTACACCCCTACACGCAGCCATCCCGGGAGGAGTATAATACTCGACCACCTGAACTTCAAGTACTTCTTCAATAAATTTCGCTATCTATTTAATATATTAAGATATGCTAGAATTGGAGACCCTAAAACAATTGATTATTTCGAAGACTGTTACAACTATGTGATGACGATGCCTCACTTTCTCATATGTTTGAATTGGTATCCTGCATCAAGAACTGCAACAACTCATAATCACAAACCAAATTATAATCACACCCTAAATAATGTTTTAAGTAACGTATAAATGCAAAAAAAAAAAAAAAATATTATGCTATATCGGGTGACATACATTGGGTATATTTTTACCATTCATAAGCATATAAACACACACATCCACATTGGTATGTGTAGAATAACGGTAAAAATACACATGGTGTAACCTTCACCGGGTGTAGCATAGAAATAACCCTAAAAACAGTAACAACGGCCCCTTGTTCACCAACAAACCCACCCCACAAACCCTAATCCTAAACCCCTTACTAATTTGGAATCCAATTCCAACCCTATTCCAGAATCGGATTCCACTATCCCTAAATCTAATTCCAATATTACAAATTCCCAAATTGCAAACCCTAATTTCAAAATTTCGAATCCTTTCCACACTCCAATTTCCCAAATATATATATATATATATATATATATATATATATATATATATATATATATATATATATATATATATATATATATTACTCAAAAAAAACCCGAAATATATACATATAATATGGTAAATATGTATATAACCTTTTCCTTTTGTATGTATAATTTCTTTCAAAATTCAAATTTGAACTTTCCCAGTATATATTATACACACATTGAAATCTCCCCAACATACATACACAAAAAAAAAAAAAGGAAAAAAAAAGAAAGAAAAAATTCCTCAAAATCTGTTATGAATAACTTAGGGGTGCTTAGGAGAGTAGATATGAACACGGGCATCGTGTTGAGGTTGTGGAGAACGATTCGAAACAATACATCCTCCGGCAGGGGCGGACCCAGCGTCATTTTAATGGGGGGGTGAGATTCGGGGGAAAATAAACTATGAGTTTACAGGGGTTCGGGGCATCGCACCTAAATTTTGTTTTTCTGGATATTTTGTAAATATCAACAATAAAAATTAAGTATTTCAAATTATTTTAATTAAAATTAAGTATAATCTAAAATATATTATCATTATTAGAATTTTTAAGCTTAAAAATCATAGACTATAAGTTTTTTTTAGAGGTGGCGAAACACACTATAATTTATAAATAAATATAAAAAATTATTAAAGAAAAGGTAAAAAAAAAAAATCTTGCAGGGGCGGCAGCCCCAAGACAAAGCTTGGGTCCGCCCCTCTCCTCTGGTGAAGAGGGACACTTATTTTTCTTCGAGATTAGAACCAACTTCTTGCTAAAAAGGCTTGATGATAAAGACAATGAAGATCTGATCGCGTCAGAGAATTATGATACGAGCATGCAGGACGAAGAAGATGGAAAGAGAGTGAAATGTTGGATGAGTTACCAAGCTAAAGTAATATTGGATGCCTGATTATGAAATCGACCTTTTGCTTTATGGGGCATTCAATTCTGCCAAACGCGGCGTAGAGAATAATTATTCTGAATGATGTGTTATTTCAGTGGCGGTGTATGTAGACATATGCACGGTGCAGCTAGGGGGAGAGTCGGACGATGAGGCCTATGGCAGGGCGATTAGGGCAGAAACTTTGATTTTGTTGTACCTCTATGCTTGGTCGAACTCGTGATGCTCTTCTATTAATGTGCTAGTGAATTGATCCGATTATTGATTCGATTATTATAATACAAGGTTTTTGTACAGGTTACGGTGCTATCTCCGAGTAAGAACGGATATATATGTGTTTGTTTAGTGTTGGTTATAAATGTAATTGTGAAAGAGAATAGGAAATACTATTATTAGTTCGTGTTTTATAATTATATTTGCACCCCATAAATGTGTGAGGGGTGAAAAGTGAGAGGACTAATTTTGTCATACCAAGGAGAATAAATGTTATTATGTAACGTCATATTCGAAGCCTAGACGAATTAAAACATGTACAAATCGGTTCGTTCGAGGAATAGGGGGAAATAGTTGGAGGTCCCTAAAAAATATTCTCTATAGCTAAGGACACGCTTATTTTGCCATTTTGCTAAAAGTCCTTTTGCGCTCCCCCTCTGACGTATCAATAACGGTGACGCAGTGATTTGCACAACTTAGTTGCACCTCTTAATTATATTAATAACCAATAGCTTAGTTAAATACAATCAAGAAAAAACTAAAACAAAAATGGATGTACACAGCTCACACACCTTAGTTACACAACTTAGAAAGCTTATTTGCTTAGTTTAGTTACATTGCTTAGTTAAATAAGACGAAGAGAAAAAAATAAATCTCTAGCGCGTACATCACCACCAACATTACCATCACCAAACAATTTTTAATATTTTTTATGTTTGGTTTCCTTGATTATTAGGTTATAACGGAGATGAATGAGTGTAACCAAAATCGTATGTGTGTATGTGTGGTTGCGTATGTGTGTGATTATATGTGTGTTCCTGTGTGCAAAGGTTCGACGATGGCAACAACGGAGACCAGGGATGGAACATAGTTGGAGTAAAGAAGGGTTGGACGGATCCGACCGAGTGAAGCGGTGTTAAATGAATTTGATGGGATGAAGGTGATATGAAGAATAAGGAGTTTTAACAAATTGCCAAAATCCGCGTGTCCTGATTTGGAAGAGAATTAGTGCCCATGGGTGTTAAGCAAATTGTACCCTTTTAATATGCACTACAATTTTACTTTATAAAATATGAAAAATATTAATATTAAATATTTAGACATATCGAGCCTTACATGCCTGATAGAGTCTTGCGCCAGTTCCGCTTTCGACAGATTGTTTCGGCATTTCCTATTCAACCGATGTGTGGTGCTAAGAGAAAAAAAAATCGTATAACGTACATTACGAGCCCAACGACCAGGCATGGAGTATCTCGCATGTGCATAGACTTGAGAAGACTTACTACGGTCAGAGGGCGCATCCATCTTGGGAGGTGGCTACCAATTACATGGATTGGTATAGACCTCGTACTCACTTCCGTGTACATCCCAATACCGATTTATTGGATAGACCAAAGCCATCTCCAGTTCCATTCGTGTACGACATCACACGATTGTTGCATCCGTACTACTACTATCACTTGCAGCCTCTCATATTCCAGGATATCATGTCGTACCGGATGATGTGTTCAGACAGCTTCAGGAGTTGTACACGCCATTTTTTGATTATTTACAGTTGCAACTGCTCGATGTCCCTGATGAAGATATAGATGTCGAACATGTTAGAGTAGGTGACCAACAAGCCAACTTGTGGTTGTGGTCTTTCATTTATTCTAGTAATAAATAATTCTTTTTTCGTATTAATGATAAAACACCTTGGCATTCTATATCTTTGTCCCTTACATAAGCATAGATGTAGTCCTTACAGTTATTATAATTACTTGTATTTGATCTATTAGGATCATGAGATATTTACTAAGTATTATAGTTGTTAAACCGTTTTCCTAGTCGAAGGGTTACGCCACCAGTGAGGATATCGGCCTTTCCCATTAAGAGACTAGCACTTAGTGTATGTGTATTGCGTCTCACCAGTAAACGGTATTGTGATATCGGCATACATAAGTGGGTGCTCGGAAGTTGACGAGTTCACTGAACTCCCTCATCCTAGAAATCTCTAAGTGGTTCTCAATAATCGAGTAGAGATCTCTATGATATAGTTGTACACCATTAGTCCTTAAAACCTAGACATCATCGTGACTTCACTAGAGGACCAGTTGTAACGTGACTTGTCCCTGAGTTCCACCGAGGACCGCCCCAAGGGCTAGTGTTTGTGCAGTCCGAAATCTAGTAGGAGGTCTGTGCATTGTAGTAGGGGATTCGATCGCTAGAATTGTCTTGGATGTCCTGTGTGTTCTCACAGTTTGTAATCTTTAAGTCTCTGGCCAGAGCTGACTAAGTGATGATTAGGGAATGTGATTATCTAAGTCATGCACGTACCAATTACAACACTTGGAACGATCGCACAGTTATTGAACTATAAAATAGGTCTCGATGAACCAATCTCTCTAGTTCAATCGGGACATATGTATCGAAGGGATCGTACTGTACGTTAACTATATCACACGGTTCTTGCAAGCACTTCATTTGTATTTAGGGAATCACGATGCGTAGTTGCTAGACGCCACTCTTGATTTGTTAGGTGATTAAGTTGAAACGAGTTTCATCTTACTTATAACTCTAGAGACGAGTTTAAACCACAAAGAGTTGTGGGTGCACGGCTTGCTTACTGAACCATCGATGGTCACACTGTTTGTGTACTCGAGTTATTTGAATAAACGGTCAAAGATAAAAATGTTTAATCTTTGCATAATTTAATGTCAATACGATTGAGTCCAACATTCATAATTGGGAATTATGAACGAGAATAAGAAAATGAAAGAACTAGGCGATTATCTAGTAAACTTTCTAAATTGTGAAGTTTCCAAAAATTTAGCAACTCCACTGAATTAGGGTTTCCAGTTTTAGAAATTGGAAATCGAGAATTGACATTCGTAGTGACGAGGACGTTTCGATGATTTCGAAAATGTAATTGTTATCATTTTCCGATCATTGGTTTATGAGAAACGAGCGAACAAAAACTAACGGACTTAAGTTGTTGGGCCCGATCCAACTTAAGCCTCTTAGGGATTATATACAAGACACTATAAATAAAAGATTTATAGGTCTTGTACAAGATGAACAAACCCTAGGCGCTCAACCCTAATACGCTTCCATTTAAGGGCCGCATGCATGACGATTCAGGAAAATAAAATTCTAAAAATGAGTATTATTTATAGTCTTCGCTTATCCTCTTTGATTTGTCAAATGTTTTCAGAATCTGATTAAGTTGAATAATCATCTGTGAGTGATATTGTCCCCACCGGTGGACAACGACAACCAATTATTTATTGCTTTATGACCGTTATCAACCCTAATGAACATAGGGAAAATTTTGATTCACAAGTAATATTAAATTACACATTTATATTGCACAAGTATTATTAAATTACCCATTTGACGAGGTATTACCGAGGTGGAATACAAAATATATCCATGCACGAACAAATCTATCTTTGTACATAAGCCAAGCCGTTTGAAGGTAATCAAGTAGATCCGGATGGTTTCTATACTCATCGACTATCGTAGCAAGGTTACATTAGAATCCTGCAACAGAGAGTGAAGTTACAACTCTTTGGCAAGGACCACGAACAAATGTAATTCCTCAAGACTCGTTGTTACCCAAGCATTATGCAGCACGACGACCTACATTCGTATTGATGTAGAATGTGCATAGAAGATAATATGACTCTGGGAACATATTCTCTAACCCCTTTATCAGCCCCAACTCTCTATGAGTCACAACGACACCCGGTACATTGTTTGGAATGTATAGCCTTCTCAAATTGTTCAACGCACATGTGTAATGCTCTTCATTTTTATGGCGCATAAATGCCACTGCAACAGTAAAATTCAGACCATCGAAGCAAACACCAATAATCTCCAACAAAGGCATTTGGTACACATTTATTTTGTACGTACAGTCGAACAGTAGAACATACATAAACAATCTCAACATTTCGACCGACTGAGGGTGAGCCCACATCAGATCAATAACTTAATGCGTAGTTGGATTAGTGCGGATCCACTTACAATATTTATGTTCCTCAAGCAACCCAACCAAATGCTGCAAAATTGTATGCCCACCCCTAGTCTGCTTTTTCATTTTCGCATTTTCATTGTATATTTGTGTCAAATGCATATCATGTGCCAAGTTCTTCTCTTTCAAATGTATTAAAATCTTCTTCGGTGGAACAAGACTTTTTGCCAACATCCGAGTAATGTTCACCTCCTCTTGAGTCATTTTCGTAGACCCATGCCCCCACAAATGTACGGGATCATAATTATTCTTTCCATATAATTTTATAAGTGTTGGGCTCCCACCAAGTATATTTTAAAATGCAAAAGTAGTCAGAGCCCAAACCGGACGCGGAAAGGCTGACAACTTTAGACGTGGATCGGTCTTTTTCCAGTTTGGGCGTACAAATCAATTTTCCGTGTCCATTTTGGTCGTGAGCCACGTTTTCTAGATTTATGGAACACAAACGAATAAATTTTACCTGATTGGATTGTGTATCTCGATGCTCATCCGATGCACTAATTTTATTTTGTAAATCGCTACAATAAGATGGGTTTCGGGACGATTTCTAACATAAAACTTTAGAGGATTTTTTTCTAGAGAGAGGTGGATAGTGAATTATTATAAACACGTATTCGTAAATATGCTACCGCGAATATCACCTCCCTTTTGTAGATGCACATTTTCTAGAAATAATTAAGAATTTTTCAAGAAATTGTAAAAATTTCTAAAAACTAAAAAAAAAATCAATATATTCGACTTATCTTCTAAATGTAGCTAATATTATTAGATTTTTTTTTACGAAATCCTCTATAGAGTCACTCTCAATAATATGAGTAAATTAATCATACAGTTAATTACAGAGATGAGGTAATATGCACAGAACTATGATCTCTGCTACTGCATTTCATATTACAGTATTGAAGGGTTTATTATGTCGGCGTTGTTTACTATGAAAACCCCATTATTGTTGGTTTCTTTTTATATCGGAGAATATAAATTAATGTCACCAAAGAGGGATACATCTTCCGACAACCAAACTGAGTAACCCGTGATGAATACTTGCCCGTTAAAAATCTTTTATATATATATATATATATATATATATATATATATATATATATATATATATATATATATATATATATATATATATATATATATATATATATATATATTAAGCGGATTTGTCACAGCATAACAAATTTTATACGTCTTTTCTTTTCGGGGAATTATACTTGCTTCTGTATTGCACATGTAAAATGTTATTTTTTTATACCAATTGATTCTTTCATTCTTGGCAGGGGCATTCAGTTTGAATGCTCTACCTCCGCCGCTTCCGCAAGAGACATACGCCCCTGCATCGTCAGCCACCGGCGCATCACCGCCGTATTGGTTTGAGGTTGAAATACCTTTGATTCTCTCTTTAGCCTTCTTCGATGCCTCTCTGTTTACCTGCTGGTACTTCCGTACTGTCACTCGGCAACACATCACGTTACCGACACGAAGGCGCATCGACTTGGACTTTTATACGTGTGTCGTTAGGTTAGTCAATGTAAAAGTGTTCTCGTCTGAATTTTAACACGATTTCTGGCATGATCAATGTAAAATTGTTATAATTTGAATCGTAACACAATTTTTAGTCAATGTAAAAGTGTTCTCATTTGAATTATAACACGGTTTTTGGTACGATTGTTAAGGATCACAATTTTTCAATACATATCTCAAATCCAACTTCAACTTCTTACCATAGTATTAAGTTGCATTTTTTTCATCATACTCATTTGATGATATAGATCAAACAAATATTGATGTATCATACATAAAAGTTTATGCAAGTTGATGGTCTTGTTTACCCATAACAAAAAGTAGGCAAAATCTAAGATTTATAATCTTTTTCAATAATTTTTTTGATTTATCTTGTTATACGAAGAGTCCATTTGGTTAAATTTATTTTAAACAGTTAGTAAGTTCTTACATATGTAATGTTATTGTATGAATTGATAAAATGTTGCGTCTTCGTGTTTTTAAGATCTTAGATAAAAATATGGGGTATATGTATTTGAAAGAGAAAAATATATTATAAGCTTTTCAGCAGCTTATTTTAATTTTTGAAGATTTAATATATTTATGAAAAAAATTACCAAATACCTTGGAGAAACTTATAAGGATTTCTTATCCAATCTTCAGTTCCTTCCAACGAGGGAACCATTACCACTACAATAATAGTTGTAGAACACGACACTCGTTTAATAGATCTACAACGTAACGAAGTAATAACTAAATAAATAAATAACAAATTAAAAATAAAGAATGATAAATTCAAGAAAATTAATATGGAGTTAATTAATGAGGTTTAGACAAAGTAACAACCTCAAACGAAAAAGGATGTTGAAATTATCCTCAAAAGCTCTAAAAATCCTTATTTACGTATTCGAACACGATTCTGAGCATTTCATGCAGCGATATTATATTCATTCCGCTGATTCTTTCGAACTCAATCGTCTTATTGGTTAGGTTTACAAATTGTGCGACGAAAAACTCCATCTATCAATTTTTTTTAGTTCATATTGTGCTTTTACAAAATATATTGATGCTAACATCAGACAATTCATTAATTTGAGTGTATTTTGGACTAGTTAATGTATCTATTAACTTTATAATTTTTCTTAAAAATAAAATAAGATAAAAATTTATATTTGTGTGTATATTGTGAATTCTAGTAAAAAATCGTTAGGGAGTAAAGTTTGAGTGAACCCCTTAATTATTGATATTTGTTTGAGTAAAGCTTCATTTGAGGTTTTCAACCTGATATTTTTTTTAGTTTCGGTATGCCGGCTCGAGGTCATGCCATAAAACATGTGTCCTTACCTCGTGTCGTTGTGCATCGTAAAGGTAAAAGATTTTTCTCCCTTATTAGGATTACATGTGCTTTTAAGGGAGTTGGGCTTCTATTTTTGTGCCATCCTTCTTGAACTTTATATTCAGTTAGTTTTATTTATGTAGGCGAGGCCCATATTGGCAACAAAGTCCATATCAGTTATCCTCCCTACTCCAAAATTTCAATTAGAAATGCGGAATAAGGAATCCCGCCTTTTCTCCTCTCTCGGGCCACGTGGCCGGCGTTCATAGGTCGGATTGACGGCACACGTTGGCTTGTATCTGACTATTCGTATATTGAATTAGTCATTATTGAGGCGCGCTGAAGATGTTTTCACGAGAACGCAAGCATCAAATTGATCGGGGCCGTTTGTTTGAGTGGATAAGATCTTGCGTCTTTTCAAATTTTGCCTCTATAAGTACTTCATCCCTTATCATTTCCTCTTTTACGTTCTTATTCTTCTTCCCTTTTGTTTGTAAGTTTTCCTCTGAGAATTCGCTTTAAGCTTTCTGCAATTGATTTGGCTCCTTGTTTCAGAGAGTTTTTCCTCATTTCTGGCGGCTCTCTCCAACTTCTTCATCTCCGAGGTACTCTTGTCCTAAACCTTCTCTCATTTTTTTCCTCTATTATCACTCGAACAAGAAAATTAGAAAAACATATAAAACCATAAATAGATCATTTTGTTGATGCAATTTTTCTAGAAATTATTAGAAACTTGTCACCAATTTGTAAAAATTTATAAAAACTCTCTAAAAATATCTATACTCTATTTCCCTAAAAATGTTCTATAGAGTCACTTTTAACTATATGATTAAATTGATCAGACAATTAATTACAGACATAAAATAGTATACATAAGACTATGATCCTTTTTATTTCATTTCATGTAACAATCCTCTACTGCATTGAAGAACGGTGTTATGACGTTGGCATATTTACTGTTAGCTTTATTACATAGTTCATATACATTTCTTCTTTTTCCTTAAGAAAAAGAAATTTCATTCAAAACAAATTTCAACCAAAAAATGACTCATTCAAAAAGAAAATCACTGATTTTTTTCCTTAGCTAAAATGGCTTCTAGCGTTTGCTTCAATCCATAGTTAAATGCTCTTGATTTTTGGTTGTCATTGCTTTTTTTTTCTTCTTGGCTCTTATTTCAAAGATTGGGAGGTCAAGGAAATCTTGGACGCAATTGCACGTCCGCCGCATCACTCTGTCAGCAACATCGCAACAACTCTTGCCCATTATTCAACCACCGCCACCACCACAAGTTGCCACCAGCTTATCGCCGCCACCCTAAGCGATAGACACCCACACATCATTAGACACATAATCAAGAATTGTTGGATAAATAAATTGGGGATTCGAGTTTATGGATTCTGATTTTGTTATCTTTAAAATAATTTTCTATCTTTAATATAAATAAAGAAGAAAAAAAAAATCATCTAAAGATGACCTTTTCCGGCGAGGAGGCAGAGCAACGAAGGACAGCAAATCATGCATATTTCTTACTTCTTTTTCTATGTCTTTCATAGAAGGTGTTCATTGCCACTCTTATAACTCGCAGGTTCAATTGTATTTGACGAATAAAATTTTCGGACTGCATTAATGTTTTATCAATTTGGGCTGCATTTTATCAATTTCGGACTGCATTAATGTTTTTTTTAATATATTTTTAATAAATTTTCTAATAGTTTTTTTTAATATGTTTTAAACCAAAAATAAAATTTTGTTTTTGATAGGTTTACTGCGCCGAATATGACTATAGTTGAATAAAACTATATGTGACTATAACAACAGTAGTCATATATTTTCTTTGTATAATCGTTTTTTACATTTTCAATTTAAAAAAATCCGATTATAGTCGTGTTTACCAAATTATATATAAAAAAAAACTAAGATTGCTTATTATTTACGAAAACAATCGAATCAACATCCACACAAAAAATCACAATTTGAATCTTGTTATTACAAGTCAACTTGAAATGAGAAGATAGAAAACATTTGAATATGATTATAGTCATATTCAACTGTAATCATATTCTAATATGACTGTAAGAAAAATACATAGAAAACAAATATCAAAGACCAAAGGTCTGTTACAGTCTGTATATAAAACCAAGTTTTAGCCACAATTATTTACTTGTTCTATAACAGTGTAAAACCGACGAATTGCACTTTCCACCATTGTAATAGGTATATGTTGCAAAGCCCGCATGGGTGTAGCTCAACTGGTTCCGGAGGTGGTAAGTTGGTGCAAGGTCTTAGGATCGAATCGTGGTAGCCGCAGTGTGGGAATTTCAACTCCAATGAGGGTTGGTTCCTTGTGGGCACCAGGTCCGGGTCCGCTACCTTAACGGGCCGTTGAGTTACCATGATTTACATTCCTCCATCAATATGTGTCGGGCCAATAGATGGGGGCCTTGGGGGCGAGGGATTTCGTCTTTTGGTGCAAGGTATATGTTGCAAAGATAAATAAATAAATAAATGTATATATATATATATATATATATATATATATATATATATATATATATATATATATATATATATATATATATATATATATACTAGCATTTTTCCCCGTACGATGCACGGGATATTATTTAAATAGTGAAAAATAAATAATCAATTTAATAAATAATAAGAAAATATAGTACACTAATATAGTAAAATTTAATAATGTAGCATTATTCATATTTAATATATATAACATTAGTTTTTCGAAATCTTACATATTAAGATTTATAATCCAAATAAATAGACTAAGATTTAACAAATCGAATTATAGCTTTATCTCTTAAGATTTGAGATATATAGATTAAAAATAAGAGATTAATAATTGTTGAAAATTATAGTTAAAAAATAAGTAGAGAAAAAAAAATTAAAAATAAATAATTACATAAGTACCACATGTAATTACATAATTACATTTTCAATTTAAAAAATTCCGATGAGAGTCATGTTTACCAAATTATATAAAGAAAACCTAAGATTGCCTATTATTTACGAAAACAATCGAATCAATATCCACACAAAAAATCACAATTTGAATCTTGTTAATACAAGTCAACTTGAAATGAGAAGATAGAACACACATTCGAATATGATTACAGTCATATTCTTATATGACTGTAAGAAAAAAGACATAGAAAACAAATATCAAATACCATAGGTCTGTTACAGTCTGTATATAAAACCAAGTTTTAGCCACAGTTATTTACTTGTTCTATAATAGTGTAAAACCAACGAATTGCACTTTCCACCATTGTTATATGTTGCAAAGATAAATAATATATATATATATATATATATATATATATATATATATATATATATATATATATATATATATATATATATATATATATATATATATATATATATATATATATACTAGTTTTTTTTCCCGTACGATGCACGGGATATTATTTAAATAGTGAAAAATAAATAATCAGTTTAATAAATAATAAGAAAATATAGTACACTAATATAGTAAAATTTAATAATGTAGTATTATTCATTTACATTAGTTTTTCTAAATCTTGCATATTAAGTAATTTAAATCAATTTTAACCACACGATAATATATTATCGTCGATAATTGAATATAAAACAAAAATAAAATATGTTTTCACCAGGCTAAGCAAACTGTCATCAGTGGGAAGCTTCATCTTCATCACATCTTTCGTGTTACCATTTTCAGTCAGAAGAAAAATCTACGACACATAAATTAAACTCCAAGGTTGGTTTATTTTCTTATTAGTCGAATTTCAGAAGGAAGATTTTTCAATGAAGGTGTAATTAGAGAATAGAGGCAGCTTATGTGGGGACGGATAATAGAGAAAGAGATTTATGTGGAGATGAAGAAGGCGGCGGCGGCGGCGGCGGCAACGACGACGGTGGAAGCGGTAGCGGCGGCTGTAGAATTATATAGGTGGAGAGGTGAAGAAAAGAGATGATGAAAGTGATAGAAGTGAAGGCAAATAATTAAAATATAGGGTTATAATAGTTTAGAGTATTTTTGTCACACTAGTCTAAGGAGGTCTCGGTAATTAATAATGAAATTTCGATGTGGGCATAAGTCTTTAACAATTGGGTGTAGTTCACAATATTTCCATTTAAGGGTATTGCATATGTCCCCTTATATTAATTATACTAATTTAAGATTTATAAATGTTACCAAATTAATTATACTTATGTCTGTCTAATATCACCATTAACAATTTTCTTTTAATATAGATATATATAAAATCAATTATGTAGATTATATCAGTTCTTTCAATTATGAAGGCCAACATTTCAGTTAAATAATAAATTTGTGGGGAAATTACAGTTTCCATCCTTCAAGA
This sequence comes from Erythranthe guttata, assembly GCF_056151865.1. Taxonomy (NCBI): domain Eukaryota; kingdom Viridiplantae; phylum Streptophyta; class Magnoliopsida; order Lamiales; family Phrymaceae; genus Erythranthe; species Erythranthe guttata. The sequence continues at coordinate 11,844,437 of NC_142541.1, forward strand.
TTGCACCGATTTCACATTTGGTTCCCCATGTTTACAAAACACACTTTTGGTCTCTAATATTTCAATAATTTAATATTTTTTGTCATTTCCATCTATATACTGTTAGGAACGGCAATTGAGTCGGGCCTACCCGAGCACGATAGCTCGGTCCGATTTTGTTTGAGCCAAACCTGATTAATTGTGAGTTGGGCCGAGATAAAGTCGTTTCATTAAACCCGATTAAACTATGGGTTAAGTTTGAGCTTACCATGACTCAGCCCGAATAAAGTCTGAAAATACATATTCATATGTGTGTGTGTGTGTGTGTGTGTGTATTGTCGTCTTTTTTCCTTTTTTCAGGTATCAAGATTTCCGAAAAGAGTTAGGAAGACATTTAGAATTGCTTCTATTTATTTTTGGACTCAGAAACATTTTTTTCCATACAATTAATTAATGATTAAATATTTGAAACATTAAACTTCATTTGTTTTAATGAACATGCTATGTTTTTTTTAATCTTATTTTGATTTTCAATGAATATTTTAGATTCTGCTCTTAGACTACGAATTTTAACGTGTTCGACTGCAAAATTGTACAATACGTAATTTAGTTATTGCGCGATATAAGCTTAATATAAACCCGAAACCCGAAAAAATACGTGAGTCGGGTTTGAGCCTATAGGCATGAGGCCCGATGGTATTTGAGCTTGAGCTTATAATAACGATGTCCGATGGTATATGAGCTTGAGCTGATCCAGGCTCGGCTCATATGGCACTATTGCCAGCCCTATTTACCGTTATTCGGTTAGTTAAGCAGTGATGGGCACACGCTTGATTCCGTTAGTTTTAACGGAAAACTTACGGAAACGACTAAATTTGTTGAATTTTTACAACATAAGAGACCAAACGTGTTTTTTGTGAACATGGAGGACCAAATGTGAATCGTTGCAAACTTGAGGGACACAAACTGTATTTTTCCCATAAATTTGTAGTTTCTAGAAGTTTATAATAATTAAGATTTTACTCCATTAAATAGTACTAGTACTACATTTTCCTTCCCTTCGGGTCTGCCAGCTCGTATGCTCCTCGCCTCAATACTCTTTTCACGACATAGGGTCCCTCCTAGTTAGGTTCCATCTTTCCCGTTGTTTTTAGGACGTTTGTTTTTAGGACGTCCGCCTGCTTGAGTACTAAGTCCCCCACTTGAAAATGCATTCTCCTTACATTCTTGTTACAGGCGTTTCTTATTCTTGCTTTGTTGGCCTCCATGCGAACAGTTGCTCGCTCTGTTCGCTCCATTGCCAAGTCTAGATCCACCCTTAGCTCTTCGTTATTTCTTACTTCTTGGTAGTTGTGATCCTTGCGACGGCCTCGGCCTCGACCCATTTGGAAAAAAGGAAAGGTGCATCCACCATTGTCATATCTTCACTGAGTATGTGCTTGCGGGGGCCGTATCTTTGGCACTTATCACAGATCCTTACGAATTGAACCACATCTTTCTTCATGATTGGCCAAAAGTACCCCGCCCCCTGAAGTCGTAATGCTAACACTTGACCGCCAGCGTTGTTCCCGCAGCATCCCTCATGCACCTCCGTAATCGCGCGGTCTCCTTCATTCTCACTTATGCATTTAAGATGTGGCGTGGTGAATCCTCGCTTATATAGTATTCCTCTATCTAGGCAGAATTTCCTTGCTCTAGCTTCCAACTTATCTTGCTCTCACCGACAATGTAGCATCTACCATTCCAAGCACCGTACAATACCCGAGCGCCAATCGTCCGTGGGTCCGACTTTGGCTACCTCCAGCATTCTTGGGGTTTCCCCTCCAGGATTGTTATTTTCCTGGAAGCGCACTCTGTCAATAGGCTTCTTACCCTGGTCAAAAATTCTGCTATTTCATTTTCACTCCTTGGGATTTGCTTAAGTGTTGCCTGGTGGAAGTTGCTGACAAGCTTCCTCGCCCTTGCGCAATATTCTTCCATCATTTCATCATTTGTTTCGAAAGCTCTATTGACCTGCTGGACGACCAACTGCAAGTCGGAGTATACTTCTAATGCACAGGCTCCGGCCTTTGTGGATAACTTCAATGCATACATCAGGGCCTCGTACTTAGACACGCCCATGGGCCGGTTCGGGCCGGTTCACTCCGGTTCGCGGTTCACTTTTTCCGGAACCGGAACCGGCCCGTACTACGCACGGTTCGGCGGGCCGGGTTGGCCCGCCGGTTCACTCCGGTTCCGGGCCTATCCGGGTCGGTGCCGGGTCGGCTCGGAAATTTATATTTATATATATATTTTAAAAAAAATACTTAATGGATAAATAAATTAAAATAATTACTTTTAAATAGGAAAAAAACAAAAGGAAATAAATAAAAGGAATTTAACTTAATTTTTTAGGAAAAAATGGGGTGTGAGGGTATTTATAAGAAAAAATAGGGGGGGGGGGGGGATTCAGAAAATAGCAAATAACGGCCGGTTCACCAGCCGTTATTTGCTTTTTTTTTTTTTTGAATTTTTTTGAAGTTTAATTTTTTTTTTTTTAAATCCGGGTGAACTGCCGGGCCGGCCCCGCGGTTCACGGTTCACCAATTCATAGAACCGGGCCCGTCCCGGGGATGACGGGCTGGTTCACGGGTTCCGGGCCGGTTCGTCAGCGGGCCGGTTCCGGGCCCAAAACCGGCTCATGGCCGTGTCTACTCGTACTCAGTGCCTACAAGTGCTCCACCGTGAGTGTTACTGTGGAACCCTCTGTCCCGGCAGGGAGCTGACAACTCCAGGCGTTGGTTCCTCAGTTAGTGGCTCCTGTGCGGGCTCTTTTCCTATAACCGCTGGGAGAGGAGGAGTTGCTTCTTCCTCCAACTGGCTCGAGAGGTCCCAAGCGATATTCGATGGCAAGGCCATGATGAACGCTTCCTTGGCTCTAGAAGCGTGGCTTAGCTTGTTTGCGTTCTTGATTCCCACAGACGGCGCCTTGATCCGTCCGAAGAAACACGGTCCTTGATGCGACTCTTGGAAGAACGGTGATGGTCTACAAAAGAGGAAACTAGACTGACGACGGAGTTAACACTTCGACGGTCAAGTCAGTAACAGTCTAATTTGATTCTTAGAGAGGATTCTTTGATATTATATGTGTGTAAAAAACGATAAGTAAAAACTCCCTGTTTTGTCCGGTGTGCCTCTCTTTATAGCATTTGCGCCTCACTTTCGTAGGAGTCAGCGAATCCCGGTCGAGGGTCTCCTCTACTGTTTTACGATGTCCATCTCCTGCCCTTTCTGGGTGGTCCGAATTATGATTAACGTTTCGATAGTTGGGGATCCTCTCTGTGGATCTTATAGGGGGTTTCATCCATGCTTTCCTAGCTTTTTGAATGCGCTCGGTCATTCGAGCATTAAATGCCATTGTCAGGGCATTTAATGCGCCGCTGAAGACATAATGGGCACTTGTCAGTGCCATCAAAGTCACCTTTCCATACTTGCCCCGGCCTTTAATGCCTACGATGAGACTGCCATAGTCTTCTCCGGAGCGCCGCTTGTATGCTCGGGAGGCCCCGTCAGCGCCCTTTAATGCGCCGCTTGTATATTAACTGTGAACTTAGTACTATCTCAAGAGTTCAATGATTTATTTTACATCTAATTTATTCTAATCAAATTTTAAATGAATGAAATACCAATTAGTAATGTCAATATTTCAAATATTGACATAAAAAGACCATGAAATAAAATGATTTTCATGTATACATTCATATCTCAAATATTGACATAAAATACTTCCAAAAATAAAATAAAAATATTGACATAAAAAAAGGTATGAAGTAAAATATTTTTCATCTACATATATAGATAAAAAGTAAAAATAAAACTTATTAAATTAAACAATCAAACTAAAAGGGTTTGCGTCCAAACTTCAAACTCAACCCGGTCTACTCTAAAGTCTTTCCTCAAACCCCAAAAAAATTTCGAAATTCCAATTTTCCACCATTCCAGCGCGTTGCGTTCACGCCCCCCGAGGACAATTTCCACAACGCGTTGATCAATTCATCTGAATCGGAAAATGGGAAACCCCCACGACCGCCATCCCCTCAACTTCAACTAGATCTTCATTTCTTTTCCGGAGTTAATTCGATTTTGCAGAAGAACCATGGCTAGGGTTACTACGCCCAGCGATAATTGGGAGAAGCTGGTCCGCGCAGTGCTGCGGAGCGAGCAGCGCGCCGGGCACGAGAGGACCACCAGCGGAATCGCCGGCGCCGTTCCGGATTCGCTTCAGAGGACCACCAACATCAATGCAATTTTGCAGGCCGCCGATGAGATTCAGTCCGAGGACCCAAACGTTGCACGAATATGTAAGTGGATACATATCGTTCGCTAATTGTAACTTACGCCTTGTTAGTGTTGTGGGTAGTTTGCTTAATTCAATTGGTTTACTTATCTACCGGAAGAAATTTGTTGTTTTAGTTATTAAAAACGGGGTTTAACATCAAACCCATTATTGCTGGTTCAGATTTTTGCTTCAATTTTAAGAGGGCGAGAAAACTCAAAAGCTGTTTTTTTTTTTTTTTTTGTAATTGGTTTATGTGAAGAAGATTATCCTAGTTCCGACATCAAAACTATGTTTTGGTTCATTTACTTATTTTGAGGAATCATTTTCTAATTCCTAAGAACTTTGCCTAGCAAAATGTGTGGAAGTAAAACTGTTATTTGATTAGTGAATATGAAGTTGGCCACATGCTTTAGTAGGTTTAATTTTGAGATAACCAATTTGGTTTGATTGTTTGACGTTTCAAGTACAAACTGAGTAGTATTCTTGGAATTAGAGTGCGTGTAGGCTTCTAAATAACAAAGTTGAAGTTAAGTAGATCTTGAAAGTGGTGTTGCTTTTTGAGGGAAAGTATTTCGTGACAGATCCGAAATCACTTACATTTTCATTTGGTGGAAGAAAACATATGGTAGGCAAATGAATCCAAAATTGGATTTCCAGCCCACACCGAAGTGTAGTAGTATTTGTTAACGAGTCTTTTATATGCGTTGATATCCATATTATAATCTGGATTACTACGGTGGGTGAACTTTGTACGAAAAGGTGGAAGTTAGCAATATATCTGGAGGTGTTGTCTCTAGTATTGGTTTATATGTTCAACGAACTTGAGATCTATATTTGTAGACCTTCTCTTTTGATAACCTGTGCATCCCTGGAGGTAGTTTATTATGTGCGTGTTTGACTGAAATTGGGCAATGGCTGTGATGAGGACTCTGTGATGGATATTGTTTCTAATCAAGCACATACACGGAAATGCTGACACGGACACGAACGCGAACACGGGGAAATACCATTTGAGAAAAAATTAGGACACGTGAATGTGTGGCTTATGCCTAAATATAAAAAAATATAGGGGATTATATTTATAAGTTATAAGATATATATATATATATATATATATATATATATATATATATATATATATATATATATATATATCCCTATTTATTTATAAATTATATATTTTTACATATTTTCATTCAAATATATTCATATAAATATATTGCTATCATCTATCAATTTGATATTGATTGTCTTATAATGTAAATAATTAATGAAGCAATAAAATTATTTGGAGATTTTCTAGCGAGATGTGTTTCTAATTTTTTGAAAATTACAAAAACGACCATCACTATGACAGTTAAGAGTAGCGAACCTGTTACCTGTCTTTGTTTCTATCTCATCGTATCCCATTCTGTTCTGCGAGATTTGAAAATGACCGTCAATATCTCGGTGTAGGTCCTGGATAATCCTTTGCTCCACTGGGCATATAGTTTTTCACTGAAAAAGAAATTAGGGAACTTTAGAAATTTTGAAATTATCGCTACTTTTTTTTTAATAATTCAAATCCTTACAAATTGGGAAGTAGGGGAGGGGCATGATTTGAACCCTAGACCTCTACTCTAATAGTAGAGGTTAGGTACCAACTCTCCTGCTGAGGTTGGCTGAAATCTTGCTACTTAAAGATTGTTAGATGGGATGGTATTCCTTGGCATTCATGGACGACTAGGATATGTATCTTGTGAATGGAAGGCTCTTTGTTTTAATATCTTCAGTTTTCAAAATAACTGCTTATTTTCACCGACCTTCGCAATTTTCCAATTCCATTTGATTTGCTTTAAGTAGTTAAACTGCGGTGATCTGCTTTGTATTTGAACAATCTCCGACAGCTGAATGTTTTCTTGTTGAATTGAAGATTGCAACTATTTATTGATTCAACAATTAAAAATTTAATTCATGTCTATTCTTTGCTCAAGTGTGTGAGCAGGCATATAGTATGGCTCAGAATTTGGATCCCAGCAGCGATGGTAGAGGTGTTCTCCAGTTTAAGACTGGTCTAATGTCTGTAATCAAGGTACCGCAACAATTTTTTTTTTTAAATTTATTTATTTATTTATTATTATTATTTATAAATTTATTTGTTTGCATTGTGTATCTACTAGACAGAATAAATGTGTGTAAAACTTACAGGAAAAATAGCTTCCAAAATTCATTAGATAAAATAGAGAAAAAAAAGTTCGATTACATCAGAAAATGTCTATTCATATCAGAGCCTGATAGCAAAATTGCACCGACACACACCTAAATATCTGACAAAGTCATATTTCTTTCAAGTCCACAGTTGCATCATGATATCAAAAGTTAACTAAGAAGCAACAAAAACACCGACCACAGCATAAGCCTGTCAAGTCAATCAGTTGTAACATGTAAATTTATGGCTAACCTATACGTGTTACTTTTCTTTGATTTCTTCTATACTTTGGCTTCTTGATTTGGTATGTTAGTTACTTTTTTAACCAAAGCTTAGTCTTTTGATAATGATTCAATACTTCCTTCAAAGTTGTCAAGTCTTGTAGCTTCAATTTGTACTTTTTTTATTTCTGCAGCAAAAGCTTGCGAAAAAGGAAGGTGGCCAAATAGATCGTAATCGTGATATTGAGCGATTATGGGAATTTTATAATCAATATAAACGGCGACACAGAGTGGATGACATCCAGAGGGAGGAACAGAAATGGCGTGAAGCTGGCACTTTTAGTGCTGATGTTGGAGAGTGTGTTCTTCTTTGCTAATTGCCTTTTTATTTTACTATCATCAATTTTATTATTGCGGATGCTACTTTGGTTGATATTTTGTTCATATATACTACTAATACTGTGCAATAATGCTAACAAAACATATTTTGTTATTTTGCTGATGCTCTATCCTTTTTAATTCGAATGTTCAGTTATGTGCTCTCATGCTGATCTCCCCTCTTTAAACCTTCATTTCGGTTGTTAGATTCAACTGATTAACCCCCTCTCCATCCCTGCAGACGCTTTGCTCCTTTCCGAGGAAAAAACAAAAACAATCATTCTTTATTATTCCTGGTCTCTTATATAATACTAATGAGGCTTATGTTTTAAATGCATATTATATGTTTCAGCATGATCGTGTTGATTGTTATTATGTTCCAATGGTATTTGTGTGGTTCATTGCAGTATTTTGATCCTACTTATAGATTCTTCTGCCTGCACAAAAGGGCCTTACTAGTTTGCTTGTGATTTTCAACCTGTTTTAGCTTGGAGCTTAGATTCTCTGAAATGAAGAAGGTTTTTGCTACATTGAGGGCTCTGGTTGAGGTGATGGAGGCACTTAGTAAAGATGCAACTTCAGATGGTGTTGGAAGGCTCATTATGGAGGAGGTAGGTCCCTGTTTTGTACCCATGTCCTTAGCTCATATAAGAATGAAATTATATTTATTGATTCTTTTAAAAAACAATGCCCTTAGCAATGGCCTACTACCGATCCCAGAAAGAATTGGACCCTTGACCTAATACTATCCACCCCACCTGAACAACTCTCAGACAAGGCCTTCGCAGGCCTTCACAGTGAAATTCCATTTACTGTTCCTGATATTTCACTTGTTATTCTTTAATCTTTCTTTGTTTCCTGTTCATGTTATAGCACATATTGCTAATGCTATGAATCAATTTGGTGAAGCATCCAGTTCTCTTTGCGCTTACTTGTCTTGCTTAATTTCCCAGTTAAGAAGGATAAAAAAGTCCAGTGCAGCTATATCAGGAGAGCTCATTCCTTACAACATTGTCCCTCTTGAAGCACCATCTTTAACCAATGCCATTGGCTACTTCCCAGAAGTAAGTTAATGTGAATCATATACGTGGATTTCCATTCTTCTACAGTTCTACTATTCTGATTTTGCCAGGGAACCGCTGTACTCTTGTATAACGATATATTGTTTTTCTTTACAAGGGCGCATTTGTTATCTGAAGCTATAACCATCTGTTTCTTTGAAATGATTATCCGCTGTTGATGACGATTTTAGTTTTTCATTTTTTACTTTATGTTTTGTTTCTACCTGGTAAAACATCCATATGCTTAAGCTGTATTAACGTGGTAAATGTTCTAGATCTCTTATAACCTAGTTTACATGATAATATGTGCAGGTTAGAGGTGCAATATCAGCAATACGATATACTGAGCAGTTTCCTCGTCTTCCAGCCGATTTTGAAACTCCTGGACAGCGAGAATTGGACATGTTTGACCTTTTGGAATATGTGTTCGGTTTTCAGGTTTTGTTTCTTTCTCTTAGCTTCTATCTTATAGAGCACAATATTGTTGGTGGGTGTGGAGAACATACTCCTTACTTATTGAGTGAGATGAAAGTTACATTTGTCATCAGCTATATCATTTATTTCCTATTTGATGGACAAAAAGAATATAATATAGACTGTGGTCTACAGTTATTTGTGAATGAATATTATCTAGTAATTTAAGCATATAGAAAGTTTCTTAATATATGAAGCTTGTGTGTTCCATTAATATTTACTAATGTGTTAACTTAATACTTCTTCCGTTTTTCGTGATTAGTTTTACATTCTTGCTTTGGCTGATTTAAGTCTTTGGTGTTGCTTATTACAGAAAGACAATATAAGGAACCAACGTGAGCATGTAGTTCTCGCTTTAGCCAATGCTCAATCACGTCTTGGAATCCCGATTGATGCTGATCCAGTGAGTGGTCCAATTAGATTTACTTAGACAAAATCAGTTGTAGGTGTGGAACTGCAAAGAATATATGATAGCTAATCAGTTTTCGTATACTTCTTCACAGAAACTAGATGAAAGAGCTGTAAGAGAGGTCTTCTTGAAGTCCCTGGATAATTACATCAAATGGTGTAAATATCTACGGATACGCCTTGTATGGAATAGGTTGTTCTTCAACATCCTGCTATCATTTTAACTGACGAATAATCAACTAACTTATGTTCAATTTGTTCCCTGTAGTTTGGAAGCCATAAATAAGGACAGAAAGCTTTTCCTAGTTTCACTATACTTCTGCATATGGGGTGAAGCTGCGAATGCCCGTTTTCTTCCTGAATGCATCTGCTATATATTTCACCAAGTATGTATTTGATGACTGTAAATTGATACTTTATCGTTTACTATATTAGTCATGTTACAGTTTATGGTGTTACCTCATTTATAACTTTGACCAATTATTGTACTTTTCTCTCATCAATTTTGGTTACTTTTCCCCAAAATTGGTTCCCCTTCACTGCTATTTTGCCATTAGAGTTTTTTTTGGTCAACCTATGCTGATATGCTAACCTCATCTGCTGTTTACCTTTTCAGTTATTTTGCACAATTACTGATGCACTTTGTGTGTTATTGCGTTAGCTAAAATCTTATCAAATTACTTAATGATTGCAATATATGTCTTTTATTTTGACTAGAAGTTACAAAATTACTTTACATGATCAATGCATGTTATGTTGTTGCACTAGATATTTATAGTATTTATGACGTTTAATCTCATCTCCATATTCATTGGCTTTGCTTCTTTAGATGGCAAGGGAATTAGATGCAATCCTGGATCGTGCGGAGGCAACTCAAGCTGCAAGTTGTACCGGTGAAAATGGTTCTGTGTCGTTTCTAGAGCAAATCATTTGTCCCATATATGGGGCCTTGGCAGCGGTGAGTTCATTTGTTGGTGTTTGCTGTTGAAATTTTTCTGTCACCTGGTTTGCTTAAAAAGTGAGACACGCTGCACTTTATCAGAAAACCCGCTTGATCCATTTTCTTGGAAATCAGAACGGGCTCTATTAGTTTTTATACAAAGTGATTTTCACTTGGGACATCATGAGATGCTATTCAGTTATATGCTTCTCAATGGCGCAGTGATTTGTAGTTCTAGACACAAATTTTATTGAGCAAGATTTTTTTTAACCTTCTTTGGTGGCTGTCATTCTTCCCCTTATTCACAGGAAGCTGAGAGGAACAATAATGGGAAAGCTGCACATTCAGAATGGCGGAATTATGACGACTTCAACGAGTATTTCTGGTCTGCTGTTGTATTAATTATTCTAAGCGCTAGCAGGGTTTATTTATTTTTATTTTATTATTAGAGTAATAATAGTAATTATTATTTTTATCGTGATTATTGTTATTGTTATTGTTGTTATCTTGGATTACATTCTCAGCTCGTGTTTAGGTCACCTGCTTGCTTTGAGTTGAGTTGGCCAATGAAGAGAAATTCTTCATTTTTGTTGAAGCCTAAAAAAGGAAAACGGGTACGTTCTGATTATTTTTTCTTCCATTTGTATCTGTATTGTTTAGGATTAAATTAAACTAACTGTGTTTGCTACCTTTGTTTGATCTATTTCGCTCTTAATTTGTTACTGTTTTAAATCACAGACGGGCAAAAGCTCATTTGTTGAGCATCGAACTTTTCTTCATCTGTTTCGAAGTTTTCATCGTTTGTGGATGTTTTTGATTATAATGTTTCAGGTAAATGACATAGTGCTTTCTATAACATCTTGTCCCTAAATAAGCAGTCCACTTTTTCTTTGGCACTAATGCGCATTTGTTTTTACAGGCTCTTGCTATTATTGCTTTCCATGATGGGAAACTCAATCTTAATACCTTTAAATCACTCCTAAGCATTGGCCCGACATTTGCCGTCATGAATTTCTTGGAGAGTAAGGAGCAAATTATGTTATATTATTTTGGCTTTGCTGCCTTGACTTACTGTTTCTTGTGTAGTGTGCCTTGCTTTTTTGTTTTCTTCAGTAGTATTTGTTGCTTGTTTTAGGCTGTTTGGATGTTGTACTAATGTTTGGGGCTTATTCTACTGCCCGAGGCATGGCTATATCAAGGCTTGTTATCAGGTTCTTTTGGTGCGGCTTGAGCTCCGTATTTGTGCTTTACGTCTACGTGTGAGTGTATACTATTCAATTTACGGATTGTCTTGTTTAACTGATTATATTATTTGCTCATGTAATTAGACAATGGTTTCAGGAGACTGTTGCAGGAAAGGAATAAGAACACCTCAGATTCATTGTACTTCCGGATTTATGTCCTAGTATTGGGTGTATATGCTGGTCTGCGTGTACTTTTTGCACTGCTGCTCAAGTTCCCTGCATGTCATAGGCTATCGGAAATGTCTGATCAATCATTTTTCCAATTTTTCAAGTGGATTTATGAGGTATTCCTTTTTGTGTGTTAGCATGTCTAGCATTATTTAATTTTTAAGAAGGGGTCACCATCTGGTCTCATGAACGTAATGGGAAAAGGCTACTGAACAAGGAAAATATGTAGAATTGAAGTGCCGTACTCATCATTTTTTGTTCATTGCATAGACGATGTCTGCATTATTTTTCGAATCGTTATCAACCCGAGGTGGCAAGTGACCTAACACTAGCCTTCCCTTTAGATGTGTTAGAACACTACTGTTGGTCTATTGTTTCTATTTTGAGTGGGTTTGGTTTTTTATTTTATTTATTTCTTTATTTTTATATTTTCTTTGGTTCATCAATTTAATAGTTTCTTTGATCCAACCAACAAGGAATTCTATTTGTGCACTTCTTTTATAAATGACAAAATGCAAGATGATACTGATTTAGTCTTCCACGATTAAACAAAAAAATGGAGATACCTTTTACCCCATAATACTCTCTGCCGATAAATCTTGTGATTACTTTCAGGAACGCTATTTTGTTGGTCGTGGACTTGTTGAGAAGACTACCGACTATATGAGGTATGCCCTTATTTTTTGCTCATCTATTTCTGGCCTAATGTTTTCATGGTCGTGTTATTCTGCAAACACTGGAACTTCTAAATTTGCTGCTTGAAATCAATTTTATAGGACATTTGCAAACTGTCAGCTTATCTACTCTTCCAAACTGTCTACTTTTTGGTTCTGTGATTTCTTTTAGTGCATAAAGAAATTTATTCGAAAATGCAGAAAATGCAAATATAGTTCAAATTACAATATCTGAACTCTCTAGAACATTTCTCATATTTATCTTGTAGTTGCTTCCCAATATGATGTAAAATTTAAGGTGAATGAAAACTATAAAACTCAATAGGACATATATTATTCCAAAAGCAAAAGCATCTCAAGCTGTCAATAAATTTTCATCTCTCTACTTCTATTTTTTCATCTCCCTATTTCTATTCCCTATGTAGCACGGAAACTTCAACTTCATAAGGTTTCCGTGTTTCGGAGACGTTTCGTGTCTGACACTTGAGGACACCTGTCGGACACCTTATGGGCTATTTTGCAATTTATAAAAAGTTAGAAACATGTTTGATTTTGAATAATAAAGTTTCAAATATTTTTGTTACTTCTCTAATTATTTACATGGTTTAATGATCAATTTCAGACAGATTGTTGATAGTAAAATTTATTTTGAAAATGTTTGTGTGAAAATATATTAAAAGAATTTATATATAAATAAAAACTTGTATGTGTTTATATAGCATATTTATAAATATACCCCTATACTTTTAATATTTACACGTTTCCTCCAAGCTCCTGTATCCCCATTTTTGGGACATGCCGTTACTCCGTATCCGTTTTCCCGTTTCCCTGTATCGTCGTTTTCGTGTCCGTGCTACATAGTCTATTCCTCGATCTCTCTATTTCTTATTCTCTTTCTTTTGTTCTACTGGTCTCCACTACCACCTTTGAGCCATCACCACTCTTTGTCTGACCCGTATCATTATAAAATCATTCAACGAACTTACTTATCTACGTTTCCGCATCTCTACTTCATATTGGGAGAACCAGATGTACCACATTCCACCTTCTCTACCACCTTTTGCTTTCTGCTTTGTGTTCATTCCTTGAGATTGAGTACGATAATTACGACTGTGTAGACACTTAAGGTATTTCTCCTTTTCTGACATGGTTAGACTGCACAGCAAGTGCTACATTATTGTCAGTGGCCTCGGTGGCTGACTCACATGATAGTAAATATTCCCACTGAATTTCCAGATGAAACCATTCATTTGAAACGATTAATTGCTTCTGAAATTTTTAGTCGTGATCATGTTTAAGGGGTTATTTTGTCATGTATACAGTTAACAAACATATCTTTTTCTAAATGTGATTGTGCACTGGCTCATCATGTGTTCACTGCTTTGTCATTGCAAGTTAGACTTTGATTGAAGCAGGAATTCTATTCGTTATGTTTTTGACGAAATACATTGGATCTTAATACTCTGCTGGCGATACACAGAGGTGTTTGAAACTAATTTAAATTCTCATCATTTAGATATGGATGTTAAATACATTACACTGGATAATAGTGTTACTTTGAAAGGATATATATGGAAAATGATTGGACATATACACTTTGGCATTTTTCTTCTAGCCTTCTCATGTTTCATTAGAATCTATACAACATAAAATTATGTCTCAAACAAGGACTACCGTATCTAATCAGGGCCCAGACATGTTATTTCTTATTGGTTTCTATTTATCTCGTCTTACTGGCTTTTGTTTTTAATCTTCAAATATGCAGCTACGTATTTTTCTGGCTGGTGATCTTTGCTTGCAAATTCCCTTTTGCTTACTTTCTTCAGGCAAGGCCCACTATCGTTTTCTTGAATTGTTTGGTACCACTACCATATAATAATATGTCTTGTCTGAACGAGTGATATCTTTTTTTTTTTCGTTATTTATGACAGATTAAACCTTTAGTCGGGCCAACCTTGATTATTATACATCTGCCGCGGCTTCAATATTCATGGCATGATTTTGTATCAAAGAGTATGTTTTTCTTTCTTATATTCTCTGCTAGCATTTCTTCCCTTGCTATGGGGAATCTGCGTCGTAGCCTGACCCTTGATTGTCATGTATTTGTAAAGAAATAAATGATAGTGTGAGCTTACGAGAAGCTGTTGGTTGGGATATTGGACACTAAACACAGTTTTCAGTTTCACTTTTATCAAATCCATATGAGTTGCTGTTTGACTAAGATGACCTTACTCAAAATAACTTCTCAAGATATCCACTATGCTGATTATCAGCATTTTTTTTAATGCTCGGCTAGAATGGCTGGTCTAAGAAATTTCTTCATATGAACTTGCATTTGCTCAGCAAACCTGAAGAAAGTATCAAGCCATGTTTTTGTCCCGATACTTTGCTTTCATGTCACCAGTCGCTACATATCCTGCAATTTCAGAGTTGTTGAATTTTCTATTCATGGGTATCTGTGTTTTGTCTATTCGTGGGTATCACAAGCTGTAGTTGTTAGGATAGATCAGTTTTTGAGCTCACAAGGAACTGAGGAAACTAATATTCACTTTCTGGAGTTTCCATTACCAAGGAAATTTTGAAATAAAAAATCAACAGATCTGTGATCAACTGACCATTAAAGACTTGGTTAATGATCAATCCCAGGAATGAAGACCATTCCTTTATTGTTCAAAGATTTTATAATCAAAGTTACTGTAGTTGTTATTGGTTTTTCATCTCGTATTGAGTGCAATATTTGTTTTTACGATTTGTGGTAGATTCAATTATCATAGAGTTCATGTTTGGGTGATTTGTTGTTGAATAATAATTTTCATTGTTTGCACAATAATCTGATGCTTTCCTATGGTATTTTTACTGCAGACAATAACAACATGTTGACTGTAGCTAGTTTGTGGGCACCTGTTGTGGCTGTGAGTATACCCATTTTCCTTCATGCATTATGCATATGCAGTTTCAGAAGATCATTGATTTGAATACATTGCAAAAAAAAAAAAAAAAAAAAAAAAACCTATATGGCATCTAATGCATCACAGGACAGTGGACAAGATAAAAATTTAAATTGCTGTTCCCTTTCACCTGATAAAGGTATTGCTTTACATCTGCAGCAGGAAGCATTCGGAGTAGGGGGTGCAAAAAGTAGATCATTTGAAAATTTCTCTGTCACGCTTGAGATTGTGTAGAACTTGTAGGCTAAGGCTCGTTTGTTCCTTCAAGTATGCTTCATATTGCCAAGGGTTACACTAGAAAATGTGCACGTGTTCACCACAAGGACACCACTTTTAGGAGCTTTTCTAACCTCAATGATTCCTTTAACTTCGGGGTTGATTTGGATTTAACGCCCCATCTTACCTTTACTCTTCTTGTGGGGAATGCACCTGCAACAGTGCACTTTGATGGCATGATTGTCAATTGTCGGTTCGGTTCCTTTATAATCACCATCATCATTAGTTCGAGTTCCAGTCTTGGTTGTAGGCTTCGACCTGTTTTTTCAATCGTTATAATCCTACTTCCTTTTGTTCATACGTGAAAACAACTCCAATAGTTGCATTAGGACTTCCAACTACCTTTCAGTGTATTGCATATTAGTGAGTATGCATGCTCAGACTGTCAACTGTCAAAAATAGCTTCGGTAGAATGTCCGCAAGCTAGAAGAAAAATCATGGAGCACAATTCAAGGCTTTGTATCGCAAGTTAGAAGCCTTCTGTACAGATAAAAGACCAGTAATGTGAATACTTAAACTACACCATCTATTCAACTACTCTCGTTGACGTAGATTTTGTGGACTTCACTGACAGAAGCTCTAGTTCTAAAGTAGCCTGAAAGGAAACCAATAACTAAATGAGCATTTATTTCTTTTTCCTGCCACAAGCATAACCAATGTGGCACTTGCTATCTATTATGTTTTAGGTAAAACTGAGCTGTCTATTTCTCCTGGCTGTATAATGCTGTGGAGGATTTTTTTTTAATTCCTCATATTCTGTAGCATTTGAAATATATTTTCACATTCAGTATTCTTTTCTCTAATGGATGCAATGAATTTTTTCAATGACCATGCACTTTAGCTCATTTATAGCCTATAAGGCTTTCTCTTCTGACCTTTCTTCTATTTTAATTTCAATATCCTTTCATTTGATTACTCACTCTGCCCTGATCATTTGAATCTGTAGATTTATATCATGGATATTCACATCTGGTATACTCTACTATCTGCAATTTATGGTGCTGTGATGGGAGCGAGGGGTCGTTTAGGGGAGGTATCGATCAGTCTTTGCAAGCTACCATATTCTGTGTTAAACCAAATGCAAGACATTTTCTTTGTCAACTAATGTCATGTATAATTATAATGTTTCATTTGTAGATTCGATCAATAGAAATGGTTCACAAGAGATTTGAAAGTTTTCCAGAGGCTTTTGTAAAGAATCTTGTTTCTCCACAAATCAAAAGGTAAGTTTAGAAACCTGATTCTCGAATCAGTTAAAATTGTGTTTGTTTGACCTTGAATTGACATTTTAATCATATGTAATTATAGGATGCCTTTTGAGAGAGAATCATCACAGGTCTGTTTGTCTGGAATCTATCAACTTTTTATTTGTTTGAATTAGCTTGAACTTGCTATGGCATATTTACCGTATTTACCATATATGCCTTATTCGCCGCTAACCATTATATGGTGCTTCTTTGCTGAGTATTGATATTGATTTCAGAGTCCTCATGACAATAACAAGACCTATGCAGCCATATTCTCCCCCTTTTGGAATGAAATCATAAAAGCTCTGCGGGAAGAAGATTATATTAGTAACCGGTAGGTGGTTATGGGCATATTTATTATTGTTAAAGAGCTGTATAGTAGAACCTTGATAAATTAATAACCTCGCTTAAATAATATTTTTCCAGTCCCGACTCGGGTACAACGTTCTAAATTAATAATTCGCTAAATTTATAAGATAATACACATTCGAAAATTGTAAGAAGTCCCATATAATATATAAATTAATAATGCATAAAAGTAATTCTTAAATTACATAGTACAATGCATATTTTTTATAGATCTATGAAGGCTTAATAAAATATGATATATTTGTCTCTTGTTTCTTGTTGAAGTTCATATCACCATCAATCTGGTCCCTCACTTTTCTTAATATGGTTGGAACTTCTGGTATAGTTTTCTCATAACTCAACAGAAAATTGTTCAATAACATTACTGCTTTAAGAGCTTCCGTTCGAGAAATGGGCTCTATGGTACAATGAATAATCTATACGTAAAAAATTAAAAAAACTGTATTTGTTGAAAATAATAATAATAATAATAATAGTTTCATAAATTAATAAGTTTATTAATTAATGTATAAATTAATAATTATTAGTTTATCGATAAGTTAATATTTCGCTAAATTAATAACATTTTGATGGTCCCAACTGTATTAATTTATAGAGTTTTCACTTGTATATCCTTATTTTCAAATCTGAATATATATATATATATATATATATATATATATATATATATATCCTTTGATTCTAGTTTACATTTTCAGGGAGATGGACTTACTTTCTATGCCAAGCAACGCAGGAAGTCTGAAATTGGTTCAATGGCCACTTTTTCTTCTAAGCAGCAAGGTGCTGCATTTTTAACTTACTTCTCTCTCTTAAATTACACTAGTTGCCTCAAGATCTGTTTTAGTCTGTTTAGTTATCAGTAGCCACCATCATTTTTTTTTCTTTCAGATCTTACTTGCCATTGATTTAGCTTTAGACTGCAAAGACACTCAAGCTGATCTTTGGAATAGAATATGCAAGGATGAGTACATGGCATATGCTGTGCAGGAGTGTTATTCAAGTATTGAAAAAATTCTGCACTCCCTGGTTGATGGAGAAGGAAGACTATGGTCAGATATTCTTACTTGCTGAAAGAAAGATTAGATTTTGTCTCGTTTTCTCAATATAAGGAATATTCTGTTTCTTGATTATCTTCTTGTGCTTATTTCTTTCATTGCAGGGTTGAAAGGATATTTCGTGAGATAAACAGCAGTATATCTGAGGGGTCTCTTGTTATTACTTTGCATCTTAAAAAGCTTCAGGTGGTGCTCTCCAGATTTACAGCCTTGACTGGACTATTGGTATTTTTTTTTACCCTGTAGTCCAAATTGTTTCTTTTTATTGCTAAAAATCTATAGGAATCCATGTACTTTCCTCCTTTGTGATCTTAAATGAAGCTCCACATCCAGCACCTTTCTTTTCATCAATAACTGATTTATTAGTCATAAAAGTTCTATCTGATTGTTGAGAGCAATAGAGTTCCTGCCACTTCTATCCTTGATTACTCCATGGAAGAAATTAGTCTTCTGTTGGACATCTAAGCTTTATCTGATTACCATTTACCTTCTAATGACTCAATAACATATTCATAATACAAATAGAAGCTAGAAATCAAATGAAATAGAGAAAATATTAGAGTAAGATAGGAAATCTGTTATCACATACTGAATTCCACTACGGTTATCACTTTGGTTTAATATTTATCATTTATTGTTATTGTAATTCTTATATTCAGCAATACAGATGGGCAATGCTCTGTTTACCCATAATATTTCATTTGTTGGTGGAGCATTAACATTCAAAAGCAAAACTTGATTTTGTTTTTAATTCCTTCTTCAAAAGAATGTCGTAATGTCGAGTCATTTTATAATAATTTATGTCATAGCGCTCTAATTAAGTATGTGCACGGCATCCTTTTGAAATTGCACAATTTGTACTGCACATGATATTTTTTTCTGCTACTGCAAGCAACCTCCTCCAACAGGCTGATGCTTTCTCTTTACCTGTTTCTTGGTTTTGGATGAGTTTACTGCTGCTAGAGATTAGTAGTGTGTTCTTAGTTTCCTTAGTTTTCAATTTCGTATCTTCTTTTCCTTCTCTATTTATCGAGAGTTACAGAAATGATTCTATCTCACTTCATGTACATTGCATGGTACTGTGTCAAGATTTGAACTGTTATTCAGTTCTTCAAATTATTCTTCATTCACTACCTTTTGATGATTGTTAAAACATGAAATGTACAGAACGAGTTCATTTATGAATACCCAGTTCTCTTTCCTTTTCCTTTTCTATTACGCTGACCTCTTTATATTTTATCCAGATCCGTGATCCTACTCCTGAACTTGCAAAGGGTGCAGCTAAAGCTGTGTATGATTTTTATGATGTTGTTACGCATGAGCTGCTCTCATCTGATTTGAGGTAAACAAAACAGTGCATAGTTTTTTCTCATAATGGTTTAATTAATCATTTGTCTAAAATTTGACATATTACATGATGTGTACTTTGTTTTCTCCAGGGAGCAGCTTGATACATGGCAAATACTGTTGAGGGCTAGAAACGAGGGACGTCTCTTTTCAAGGATAGAATGGCCAAAGGATCCTGATATTGTAAGCTTCCTGAGTTCCTATTTTTACCTGATAGTATCAAAGAGTGGGCTGCCTTTAACGGTGTTTTTCGGAACAGAAAGAGCAGGTGAAAAGATTGCACCTTCTCCTGACTGTAAAGGACAATGCTGTTAATATACCCAAAAATCTCGAAGCAAGAAGAAGATTACAGTTTTTCACCAATTCATTGTTTATGGATATGCCATCAGCTAAGCCTGTTTGTGAAATGATGCCATTCTGGTAGTGTTTTTGCTATTGTTATTGCTACCTATAATCACTTTATATGTTTCACTTCACTTTCGGTTAAGATTATTTTCACATTGCTTGGTAATTCACTCTAACTTGTTTCCTGCTCTGGTTTGTTTTGAGATAGTGTCTTCACGCCGTACTACAGTGAAACGGTGCTTTACAGCAACTCCGAATTGCGGCTTGAAAATGAAGATGGAATATCAACCCTTTTCTATCTCCAGAAAATATTTCCAGGTTTGTTATTTACTTGATGTGAATCTTGAAATAACTATGTCACATGTTCTGCTGTGAACTTAAAACAACCTGAAATATGACTAAGAAGCCAGTGCAGAAATAGATCTTCATCTTGACAATCGTCTGTTGTAAATGGATTGGAGTTAACTGTGGAAATTAGCTCAACTAGCTCAATAGTTTTGTTTTTAAATAATTGCGTTTTAAAAAAGGAGAGTTTATCTGTATGAGAGTTTTTGGAATAGAAGTGTCATTTCCATTGAATTACTGTGGTAAATATACAAGGAGAATCAATAGAGAGCCCTCAACAAATCAGGATCCTACATAATAGGAAACTAATGAAAAAATAAAGAATTCATAATAATCTGTTGTACATTAATACAGCTAATATACACGTAATCTCACATACGTATACATATAATTCTACATTCTTCTGAAGCTGTGTAAATGTGTAATGACTACTTGTCACGCCTGTTTCGAACACATGTCTTGAAGGTTAGAACGATGGAGATCTTTGGTTTGAACTTCTGCTGTTGGATGCTGAGTAGGAACATGGTTTAGAGTGATGATCTGCTTCTCAACCTTCCCACCTACAAAATGTCTATCAGTGTTGTTGAACGATCACCTAAATCTAAAAGCTTAAACTATTAGTGAATTAAATCATTTAATATTTTCTGTCTCCAAAACTAACGTGCATGTGTGTTATATTTTGAGCCTTGCACATGGATTTTTTTTTTGAAAGGGGTGGTGGTGGGATTCAAATAAAAACCTTTCATTGGCCTAGCTCTGATACCATGATATCATGTTGAATGACCACCTCATCTAAAAGCTTAAGGTGTTAGTATTGTGAATTATTTAATATATACATCTTAAATCTTAAATAGTTAGCATCTTAAAACTTCAAGGCGCTTGTTTCAAAAAGTGCTAATTGGATAAGGTTAACTGTTTTCTCGAAGTTCCTCTTTTTTTTTAATTTTCATTTTGTATATCACTTCTATATTGTTTGTCTTTTGACACTTAATTTTCAATTGCCACTGATTTTGTTTTTACCTTTTTAGATGAATGGGAGAATTTTTTGGAACGTATTGGTCAAGGTGATATTGGCTATGCAGAGATTCAAGAAAATTCAACTAGCGCTCTGGAACTCCGATTTTGGGCATCTTACAGGGGACAAACTTTAGCTAGGACAGGTTAAATAGCTCTGTTTATGTTCCTTTATCTTGTTAGTATTCAATTAAAAATCGCCTGAATTCGGGAATTCTGATGTTTCCCACATATCACTTATGACAGTTATTTTATTGTGTTCTATGCAGTGCGTGGTATGATGTACTACAGAAAGGCACTGATGTTGCAGAGTCATTTGGAAAGAAGATCCCTAGAAGGTTAATGCTTTGTCATGTCAAGATCTAATATGCCATGAGAAATCATAATAATCCTCAGTGTTTTCTTTCATGCAGAGGATGTCTCTTCTCGGACAAGTTTCACAACTCAAGGTTTTGAGTTGTCACGTGAAGCACGTGCTCAAGCTGATATAAAGTTCACTTACGTTGTTTCCTGCCAAATATATGGGCAACAAAAGCAGCGGAAAGCTCCCGAGGCAGCTGATATTGCTCTACTTCTGCAGAGGTGTGAATTTTAAGTTTAATTCTATCTAATATCATAGCTGCATATGGGCGTTTGTGTTATACAGATATCTGCTATCTTTGTGTTGACTGTAAAAATACTTTATTCCCAGTGCTATATCCTGTTTACTTTCTTCCCTTTGTCTATCTAGTAGGAGGGGTGTTTAAGCACCCTGATATCACTGATGCTCCCAGTTTGAATTGCAATATAAGACTTTGGACTGGAGTATGCAATTACCAAATTTTAGTTTGCCATGTTTCACATATCTGAATATGGATCAATGAGATGTTGTAATTGATCTAATTTATGTTTCATTCTTCAGAATTTTATTCTCATATTGAGATCATTCAGTTGAAAAGCTTTGGCTCGTATGATTATGCTTAGTTTTCTCTTAGAGAAAATTGATGGAGCACTTTCTTTTAGTATGTAATATTGATGGTGAAATTACATTACTCATATAATATCTTCAACCGAAAATTGGGTGTTCAGTTTCACCATGTAGTTTAAATTAGGTTCGAATACGTGCAAGTTTTGTGCATGTGGCTGTTGGGAGAAGGAAAAACTAGTGCAGATGAGATAGTGGTGTCACATAATTGCTATAATCAAGAAGCTAGTGTTGAAAAAAAGTTCCATATCTGGAAACTTAATCTTATCAAGAGACACCAGGAACTGAATGCGAGGCAGTAAACTTAGAATTGAGAGAGTGTGAGAATATATTTAGGAATTAATATTTGATTAGGAATTTATTATATTAGGTAATTCTTAGGAGATTTATTTCTGTCTTAGGGAACAAGTTTTTTCTAAATTGGAGTCTATTCTGTCTGGCTAGGCTTTTCTATTTTTCTGTTCTAACAGAGAGTATAGAGCAGCCCACCTATTGATGATGTACCTGATTATTCATTAGATTTTCTGAGTTGTCTCTTCAGTGACCTTGTCGAAGAAGTTGCTTTCTCTAATAGCTGATGTTACTCCAAATTGTCAAAGAAGAGCACCTTGATTTTAAATGGATGAAATATTTGCTCATATAGTTGAACATTATAACTTATCCTCCCTGTTTAAGCTCACATTTTCTATTTTGGTTTTTGTTTAATATAGAAATGAGGCACTTCGTGTTGCTTTCATCCACGTAGAAGAGAGTGGTGCAGCTGATGGAAATGTTACAAAGGAATTCTATTCAAAGCTTGTTAAAGCCGATGCAAATGGGAAGGATCAGGTAATGGATTTGGAAACTCTCAGTCCTCTCGCTTTAGTTGATGTATCTAAAAGTTTCTATATTTTCTTGGTGAATCTAGAAAACAATGCTTTTTGGAGATCTCTGATGCATACGAATATGTTTGGTCTGTTTCACTCATTACAAACATAAAAAAATCAACTGAAGATTTCCTTTTATGTTTTGCTTGATTGTTTTGATTTTACCCTTTTCTCGTTCTCACTTTGCTTTCCCTTGATACATCTAATGTAACTGTTCAAGGGTAATGCTCCACTTATGCGTAAGGAATGTTAGGTGCACACTGTAGAATTTGGTAATTTGAATCTCTGTTCTTTTCATCTAGTTCTGGATTTTGAACTCACTTTTCAATGTACAGGAAATATTTTCTATTAGACTTCCTGGAGATCCTAAGCTCGGGGAAGGGAAACCTGAAAATCAAAACCATGCAATAGTTTTTACTCGTGGAGAAGCTGTTCAAACAATTGACATGAATCAGGTAACATATATGATTCTTTTTTTAACAGTGAACCTTGCTTCATGATGTTTATCATATAATTATTATCTGGATGTTTGTTGTGCTCTCAAAGCTCAAGTGCTATTGCACAACCTTCTGACCTTTGAATTATTTCTATCCTTCAACTGCGTTTATAAAAATGTTGGCCCAATAGGAAATGTTTGGCATTTTAAACACTTCTCTTTGAAGCCTCAATAACTTGAGCATTAACATGCACCAATTACGAGCTAATGAAATTGCTGAAGCATAAGGGAAAAAAGAAATCAAGGATACAATTTATAGACCTTAATATTTCTCGCTTTAGGTCCTGGCCTCCCCCTGATGTGGAATAGTTTTTCCCGTGTCTGGTCCTTTTTCGATAGTTTTTACAACACAAACTCATTCTATATTGAAATCAGGCCTAGCCTAAAAGAACTAATTTCCAACAAACACTCCCTTGCAGACTTGTATTATTTGTAATGTTGGCAACACATATGCTAATGAAAGAATAAGTGATTTGTTTTTGACTTTGTTCCACGATCGATAATAAGGTCGATTGAATGAACGAAAAGAATCAATTAGAAGAAAAAGAAGGGAAACAACCCGAAATAAGAATGCAGTAGGAAGATGCACCATGCATATTGCAAAGGATAACATTCAAGGGAGTTGTGAGCGGCAGAAAGCAAGAAGTTTGAATTAGTACTTACTAAGATTTTTGGTTTTAAGGGGACTGAGTGACTTGGTTTTCAGGGTTTCAGTTTTTCCTTAATGGCTCATAAGACTGAGGCTGAATTCACCAACAATACACTACTATAAAATCAATCAGATAACTGCGATTTTGAATATATATATATAAATTAAGTAATTTCCTCTGTGGGCATGGGTTCCGTTTTGACACACTCATGCACCTGCTTTACGACTTAGGTCCTGACATAAGATTCAATGTTTATAGCATCAGATGATTCTACAGTATTTCAATCTTGTTTTTGATTTGTACCATGCAAGTCTTCTGTCGTAACAACCGTTAAAAGTTGTAATTAATCAATAATCTGAATGAGTCATACTTTTATTGTTTTGATGAGTTCTGCTGTCACTTTTTTTCCTCTGTATTTTGTGAGATTGTTCTTTCTTCAGTAATCTTTGTGTGTGTCTGCTCTAGGATAACTACCTCGAGGAGGCAATGAAAATGAGAAATCTCCTTGAGGAGTTTCGGGCAAACCACGGTCTTCGACCTCCCACAATTCTTGGAGTAAGAGAGCACGTCTTCACTGGAAGGTCGGGCGTCCTCGCTCTTTCTCACACACACACACACACACAACACACTTATGCTCACTCGTAGGCTACTGTTCATTCTTCATTCGTTGAACTCACTTCAAATCTCTGTTAATTTTATGCTTAAAATATGCAGTGTTTCCTCTTTAGCTTGGTTTATGTCCAACCAGGAAACTAGTTTCGTGACCTTGGGTCAACGTGTTTTGGCGTGTCCTCTTAAGTAAGTATCTTAATAAATTTTAGACTTGGGAAAGCCTTCTTACTTATTTTTCATATGCATTTTGTTTTAGTGTTCCTTCTGTTTGTTTGATTTTTATTTCTTGTATGTTATGCAGTTATATTACTATCTAACAATTAATCTTGTACCATTACCCTCGCTTTAAGTACTGGAACTAATGTGGGGGACTATATCTAATAGTAGAATATTAAATCTTGCAGAGTCCGTATGCACTATGGGCATCCAGATGTCTTCGACCGAATTTTTCATATTACTCGAGGTGGAATTAGTAAATCGTCACGCGTCATTAATATCAGTGAAGATATTTATGCAGGTAGTTCAGGAATTTCAAGAACCCATGGTTCCAAAGTGATTTAAGTTTAATGTTCCCCTAAAACAAGTATTAAGTGTTTTATATTCCTGACAGTGGTCCCTTGTTCATGTTGTCAGATAATCATTCACCGTGTTGTAGAAATAGCATGTTAGAAAATGACATCTAGGTGTTGTATCTACATATAGAAACCTGCTGTCTTTCTTCAAAATAGAGGATTTATGATGTTATCTATAGCACAACAAATTCCATTTTCATCGTAACAATCATGGTAGGGTTTTGCTGTTTGTATGGTGTGATACACAAGATATGTGACGTATTTAATGCGTCCTGACATCAATGCACCGCTGCATTCATCATATTTGTTCACTTAAACAATCTTTTAATGGGGTGGGCCGTTAGACACTTTCATGTTGTTATCCAGTCACTTACACACAAATATACGTTATATATATGCATATATCTATCTATATTATACATATTTTTTCAATTTTGTGAAATTGTGATAGAAAGGTGAACCTGAGTTATGGGGTAAACCATCTGTTGATCTCTTGTTTACTGGTTGGTGTGTGTTTTTACATTCATTATTTTGTGCTCCAAATGATACAATTCTCGCATTCAGACATGAAGAGTTTGTCTAATTTGTCTGCATTCTAATGGCATAACCATGAGTTGCCAGGAAAAATCTGGTGCTAATCACAACTATCAGCGATATTACCATCCTTTAAATATACTTTGGTCATTCTATATGTTAAATCTAGAATGCGAACTAACTTTTCTGCACTTATTTATTTATTTGTTTATTCTGAATTTACAGGCTTCAATTCTACATTGAGGCAGGGAAACATCACTCACCATGAATATATTCAGGTCTGCGTGAATTTACGTAATATATCAAATGAAAGGATATATCAACCTGTATCGTCATAGTGTTTCTTATTCATTAGGTTGGAAAAGGAAGAGATGTTGGTTTGAACCAAATAGCTTTGTTTGAAGGCAAAGTCGCTGGTGGGAATGGGGAGCAAGTATTGAGCCGGGATGTATACAGGCTTGGGCAACTTTTTGACTTCTTCAGAATGCTATCTTTCTTTTTCACAACTGTCGGTTTCTATGTTTGCACGATGGTATAGATATTGATGCATTCGTCTATTTGTGGAATTGAACTAATGGTTCTTTAAACTTCTTTTTAACTATCTCGTGAATCTCTTTTTCAAATGCAGATGACTGTGCTTACCGTTTATGTATTTCTGTATGGAAGAGCATATCTGGTAACTTCTCATTGACTCAACTATTTATTTTACTTGCTTACTTGTTCAGGGTTTATCCTCGTAGTATACACCTTATTAAAAGATATAAGAGAGCCTTTATTTGCATTGGTCCTTTCAAAATTAACTGTGTTTTACAATACACAAAACTCATACAGCTGATTGACACATATCAATGAAATAATGACTGTTAAATCTATACCTGGGGGTTGTTGGATCGGATGGATTAGAAATAGCTATTCTGCAAACTTTAACTAAAGGAGTGGTCAACATCTTTAGCGGTAACTTGTAATACTACATTGATGCCATTAGCTTTCTTTATTATCTATGTTCTTGTCGAAGTAAGAGTTATATTAAGGAAGTAACTCTGTATGGACAAAAAAAGAAAATTTGGCTTAACGGACAAGGACATGAAAGTTAAGAGCTGTACTGGTCTGTGTGTAGCCAATTAACCTCCTAAAAAGTGGACCGTGGTTCCGTTGCCTATTTTTAATACAATCTGATGAAACAATGAAGAATGTACCTGAGTAAGAAACTTCCAAGAAATGGAATGGAGGCACTCAAATCTTGCAATTTGAGGTTTCGTATGAGATGCGATAACAGTAACAGTCTACGCTGATATTCCAGGGCTATATGCTTAATTATAAAACTACTTCTCAACATAATGGGATGTCTGTATCTATGTGATCCTGCATAATCATCTCTAGGCTGTTTTATAACTATCCCGATTTTGATGCTAACTTTTGCAACCATTCTCTACACGAAGGCATTGCCTGAGGGGTGTTGGGGTGGAAAGGGCAGTAATAGTTCAAGGGTTCAATTCCTTTGCATTCGGTATTGTACGCCATTTATAAAATAAATTAATAGATTAACCTTTAAACCGTTCTCCCTTTTAATTTCTCAGGCATTCTCGGGACTTGATCAAGGAATTTCAGACGAAGCAGACGTTTTGGGCAATACTGCATTAGATACTGTTCTGAATGCTCAGTTTTTGGTCCAAATTGGAATTTTCACTGCAGTTCCCATGGTAATGGGTTTTATACTTGAACTGGGATTGCTGCAGGTATGTTCTACTATTCTTCAGAATCCGTTAATGTTATCATGTTTTCACCATTTGATGTTGGAGCCGCAATACTTTATATTTTGCTTCAAATTCATTTTCTATCTGGTTGGGGTAATACTTTACGATTATAATGAGACTTATCTATTTCTATTTTCGCTATAAGTGTGCGTCATTCCATTATGTATCATCATGCATGCAAGGATGAGTTTCATTTATCATGCTTTAACCTTTTGTATTTACTATTTTCACTTTTGTCACTTTCTAAGATCTAATGATATTCTGTTATCACCATTTGATGTTTGGAGCAGCAAGATTTTACATTTGGCTTCAAATTCTTTTTCTACCTGTTGAGATAGTGTTTTAGGATTAGAATGAAACATGTCTATTACTATTTTTGTTACAAGTGTGTCAATCCATTTCATATTGTCATGTCTGCAAGGATGAGTTACATTTATCATACTCCAACCTTATGTATTTGCAGGCTGTTTTCAGTTTTATCACGATGCAGCTTCAGCTTTGTTCCGTCTTCTTTACTTTTTCGTTAGGGACAAGAACCCATTATTTTGGACGTACCATCCTCCATGGAGGTGCAAAGGTATCTGAATTTCTGGCTGTGGTGTGCAATAATGTTTATATTATGTAGGTCAAATTTGTTGTGATCTATTGAATATGGTTTTGCAGTATCGAGCTACTGGAAGAGGTTTTGTTGTTCGTCACATCAAGTTTGCAGAGAATTATCGACTTTACTCGAGAAGTCATTTTGTTAAGGCGTAAGTGGCTTTGTCTTCACATAAGTACTCTCTATCTATCTCTCTGCATGTCTTTGCATGAAACTGCATGATTTGTGTACTTAGGCTGTCCTTGTGTGGTTTGGGTTTATTTGTCTTTTCATTACGACATTTATTTCATGATTGTGACTGTAAAATATTAACAGGCTATTGATATATATTTCAGGCTGGAAGTAGCATTGCTTCTAATTGTTTACATGGCATATGGTTACTCGGAGGGAGGTGCTGTTACCTTTGTTCTGTTAACTATAAGCAGTTGGTTTCTTGTGTTCTCTTGGCTCTTTGCACCTTATATATTCAATCCATCTGGATTTGAATGGCAGAAGTAAGTTATTATTTTAGCCCTAAAATGGTTCGTTAGCTAGTCATCTGCTTTATTTCTTGGCTGTCTTTTTTAGTTTATGAATCTGGTTCATACTTAGCTATCAAGTGTTACAAACAATGGAGGAGTTTCAGAATTCACATCTTAAGGGAGGGGGGGAGGGAAGGAGTAGTATCCCTATAATTTAGCTAATAAATTCTAGCTATTTACAGTGCTTATAACTTGTAACACCAACTATGAGCAATTTCGCTATTTGAGGCTTTCAAGTATGAGCTTTTCATAATCGAGGTGTTGATATTTTTCTGATAGTATTAAAAAATGTAACCTGTATTGTGCAGGACCGTAGAGGATTTTGATGACTGGACCAATTGGCTGATGTATAAAGGTGGAGTTGGGGTCAAAGGGGATAATAGCTGGGAGTCATGGTGGGAGGAGGAACAGGTTTGTGTTCCTAAATTTTAAAAATATACGGTTGAGCTGGAATATTCCCTCTATTGTGTAATGATAGTTGACAAGCCTTTATTAACAGGCAAAGAGTTTAAATCATGTCTTTGGTACTGTTTTCAGAAGATGATCAATATTATCAATCTTTTTGAAAGCAATCTACAATCTATTGGCATGATGATGGTTTTCTTTACCTTTTTACAAGTTAATAGTTTGTTTGATCAGTTAACTTTAACGGCTCTTCTAACGAGAAGTTGATTCCTTTTCTGCAGACACACATTCAGACTTTGAGAGGCCGTATACTTGAAACAATATTGAGCTTCAGATTTATAATGTTTCAGTATGGCATTGTTTACAAACTCCATCTTACTGGCAGAGATACTTCCATTGCGGTATACTTTTCTCAATGAGCTTTTCTGTGGTATCGCTTTAGCATTTAACTCTGTTACAACCCAATATGACGTTTATGGTCTCTCAAGCACAAATAAATGTAGTGAAATATTGTTGCAACCCATTTTTTTTAATTTCTAGCTCTATGGTTCACTAGAAAAAAATGATTTCTCATTTTCAGTATGTCTTGTTCTCCTTAGGAAATACTTGTAGTACTGTCCCTAGACCTGCGACATTAGGTTGGACTAAAGATTGGGCAATGAGGAATAATGTGTACGATAAATTAAGTGTAGTGGAGATTAAAACTTAATGATTGTTATCCACATATCCTTTTTTATGATATATCCCATTGCTTAGAAAAGAGTACCCACTGGTGCCGGTGAAGGATGCTAAATATAATCATGTCATAGTATGTGGATTGAAAGAACTAGCTTTACTACTGAGGATACATTTTATTCTTTGTAAGCCGAAAATAATTATTGTCTTCATTTTTTGGAACCCCCATTTTGCAACCTGGTCAATATCAACTGTAATCTTATCTGAGGTTTTTAATTGGGGTCAGTACGATATTCATACAATGTATCATAAATGAATGGGGCCATATTTACGAGACACGTTGTTGTCTCCTTGACATGTAAGGAGTACTAGAAAGAGCTATTTTCAACAGTTGGGGTTGCTGTCGGTTCGAGTAACAATTGTTTTTTATATAAAGAAAATAAAGTCTCGGTTTCATTTTCTGGTCTCTGTTGTTAAGGTTGAAAGGACCAGTGAGTCAGTGACACTGATTTGTAGTTTCTTTATGTTTTTTTTTCCTTGTTCCTTTCCAGCCCTGAGAAGCTGGAAGTATCATCTTTTTGATAGATATGTTAAACCTTGAAGTCTGTTAAAATGCTGGCTTATGCTACTACTTTTGATTCTGATCTTATTTCATTTCTCTCGTATTCCAAGTTCACCGTTTAATCTGTTTGACTAGGTCTATGGCTTCTCTTGGGTTGTACTGGCTGGATTAGTTATGATTTTTAAGGTTTGTCATTTCCTTTTGCTTGTTAATTACATATTTAAGCTTAATGATATCGCTCGCCACTATCATCACATTAATCGCTGATTCTTCCTTTTATTTCAGATCTTCACATTTAGCCCCAAAAAGTCCACTAATTTCCAGCTAGTGCTACGATTTATGCAAGGCATCACATGCATTGGGCTTATTGTAGCCCTTTGCCTGGTCGTTTTCTTCACAGACCTATCAATTCCAGATTTGTTTGCCAGCTTCCTCGCATTTATCCCCACCGGGTGGTTCATTCTTTCTGTAAGTATTATCAAGAGGGCATGCTACTTTTTCGTTTGTACAAAATTCTTTTACCGTCTTAACTCTCAATTATTTTCTTACATGTTTTTTTTAACTCAATGACTCATTATGTAGTTGGCAATTGCGTGGAGGAGCATAGTAAGGAGTTTAGGCCTTTGGGATTCGGTAAAAGAGTTTGCTCGAATGTATGATGCTGGAATGGGAATATTAATATTTTCTCCGATCGCTGTGCTGTCTTGGTTCCCCTTCGTCTCCACTTTCCAATCGCGTCTGCTCTTTAATCAAGCTTTCAGTCGTGGTTTGGAGATATCTCTCATTCTTGCTGGGAACAAAGCTAATGTCGAAGCCTCCTCTTTTTAACTGCACAATTTGTAAACTCTGTTGCATTAACCGGCTGAACTAATTATATTGTTTTATGAATTGTGTATGTTTTTATTTCTTTATTTTCATGTGTAGCTTCTGCTTGTTTGAACATTGTTAAAGGGCTTGTGGTAATCAACTTGGCATCATTTTTGAAAACAGCTTATGTATTGTTGTATATAAGTTGTGCTTGTATGAAATCTTAAATTTAGTTTGCGCAAACACCCGTCATTATGTTTCTTGGTGTGTTTGGATATCATTTGGCATCGTTGTAAGGCTTAAATTCTCAAGAAATGAGAGGTGTACAACGGGACCAAAAATAGCTTCCTAATCACAGCCTTAATTTCTGAACAAATAAGAAATTTACTAAAGCTTG
The DNA here is from genome assembly GCF_056151865.1 of Erythranthe guttata. Taxonomy (NCBI): domain Eukaryota; kingdom Viridiplantae; phylum Streptophyta; class Magnoliopsida; order Lamiales; family Phrymaceae; genus Erythranthe; species Erythranthe guttata. The sequence goes on from NC_142541.1 coordinate 11,875,852, forward strand.
TTCAGAAGTTACAGAAAGGAAAAACATAACAAATTGAAAGGCAGGTAGAGATGACTATGGAACTGGCCTGTGGTTAATCGGTTTATAGTTGACGGTTATGATTCAGGAGAACCCTAGACGAGCCTCCTTTCGTTGTGGTCAAAATGCCTTTTTTTTTTCTCTCAAAATCTGCTGCCCCACCGCTGTTCGAAAGGTTATATTTATCGCAGTGCATCACATATCAAATGGTGGCGATTAACCGATCGATCGGTACTAAAATAGGGGTTTTCAGATTTTGCATCGCTGCGATTGATATTCATCGGTCCTTTAAGAGATTGTTTCTTTCTTTCAAAAGTTGTGGTTCTTTCCTTTAGCTATCCAATCCCACTTGAATCATATAATTTGGATTTCATATGTGAGATTATGCTTGAAATACCGAGCCGCGCCACATTTCGCTAAAATCCACTTTCGACATTTGTTTTGCTGTCTTTTTTAATTGATCCTACACAATCGTCAAACGAATATACTAAAACAAGGAACAATTAAACATCTAACACAGAGAATTGACATCGAGATATCCGTATTTTGGACACGTATCATATTGCCAATATGCTAGTATACCATTACTAATAACATATGTAACCACAACATTTAATGGTAAATTATTTGATACTTTATTTGTTTGTCATGTTTTGAATTATGAAATGCTATTTGCGGTCACAAAATTGCTATTCGCGGTTTCTAACAAAACCCCCAAAAACTTTTAAAAATATCTAAAACCCCCCAAAACTGCAAATAGCAAAAAAAAAAAGAAAAGAAAAAATCGAAAATTCGAAATCAAGCTTGAAGAAGGGTTGGGCTTCGATTTTTTGATGTAATTTCGACTCTTTTATGTGTAATATGCATTGAGTAGGTCGATTACGGAACCAATTTCATGTTAAAAAGCCCTACAAATTGAGCGTTCGTACACGCCTTGGACGCCCATCTTGGGCGTTCGAACATTTAAAAAAAAAAAAAAAAATTTTGCATTGGACGCCCAACTCGGGCGCCCAAATGCAGTTTGCACGCCCAACTTGGGCGTGCACTGCATGAATGGACGCCCAAGTTGGGCTTTTACGCGTTTTTGGGGGGGGGGGGGGGGGGGGGGGGGGGGGGGGGGGGGGGGGGGGGGGGGGGGTTGGACTTTTTTGGGAAGTTTTGGGGTTTTAGTGAAATAAAGTGTTTTTTTGGGGGGTTTTATTATAAACCGCAAATAGCAATTTTCAAACCGCAAAAAGCAATTCCCTTTAAATTTATGTGTATATAAGAGGGTTTCAAAATTCTAAATACTCGTGTTGAACCAATTAGGAAAGTGCTAGATATTTATGGAGATATCCGGTAGCTCAAGAAAATGGTGTTTGTTTTTTAAATAAATGGGGATGAATCCAAAAAAGTTTTCTAAGGATCTTCCAATCCATTGAAACTCAACTTATGAATTATTTGGACAAACTTGGCAGTATAAAAGAGATCAAAATAATAATAAAAGTTTGGTAGCTAATATTTACTGTTAGAGCGAATGAAGCGCCGATTAGTATCCAAGTCAAGTTCCAATGTTAAAATTGAGAATATAAATTTTAGACGAAAAGACATATATAGTGTATCTCGACAATAGAAGTCCATACTTGTTCATTTTAAAAAAGTAGCTCGCATTTTTATTAGCTAATCCCCCTTAATTGTGCAAACGCATCATTTGTAGGACACAACACTTAGGCTATAAGTTCAATGTTGACGTTCATTGCCAAATTTTAGCTTTACTTTCACCAATTTTAAGAAGTTCATAGTCAATTCTTGGCCGATGTTTAGAAGTTCATTGCACTAGTTTTTACAAGTTCACTGTACTAAGTTCTACAAGTTCACGGTTATGTTCACCAATTTTCAGAACGTTTAATCGTTAATCCGAAGACAATTTTATAAGTTGATCTCCATATTCAGCAAATTTTCACAAGTTCACTCACATATTATATGATAAGTACTAAATTTTCCAAAATTTCCATCCTATTTAATTTTCACAATGTCACTTACTTATTATTTTAAAAATGCTCGATTTTCAAAATTTCGTTGCCAATTTTCAGTTATTTTTCGAAAGTTCACAACATATTTTTAGGATATAATTTCATTATATATTTGTCAAAAACTCAATCCAAAAAATTTTACAGCCAATTTTGAGCTAATATTCAGAAGTTTGTTGTAATGTTTGTCTTATGTTTTGCAACTTTTCTTTTTGGATAAATTACACCCACACTCCTGAGGTATGCTTAAATAACTTTAAGGTCCATGTGGTATCGATAATTACAATCACCCCCTTGAAACGTAGTTATAAACTCTAATGGGATCATGCATTGGATACGTTATTACGATAGAGTTCTAACGGACTATTGGTTTCAGGAAGTGGTGGGAACAACAAAGAGTTATGGGTGATTTAAGAAATATTGGGGGATCCATGTCACCCCATTACTCCCCATAACTCTATGTTATCTCCACCACTAGCTAAAAGTAATAGTCCATTAGAACCCTATCTGAATAATGTATCCAATGCATTATCCCGTTAGACTTTCTAACTACGTTTCAGGGGGGTGACTATAATTATCGATACCATAGGGACCTTAAAATTATTTAAGCATACCTCAGGGGTGTGGGTGTAATTTACCCTTTCTTTTTTATACATGTATTAAACTTTGACAACACATATTGAAATATAAATAAAGAAAAAACACAATAAACAACAAAAAATCAAAATTTTCATATGTTTGTTAAAAAAATCAATGAAAACCCAATTTAAATACATATAATTATACAAATGTCAATACAAAGAAGAAACAATGTGACTTTTTTAAGATCCAAAACAAATATTTAAATTAAATATTACACTCGATCTTGTGTTGAGATCGATAAGATTGTAAAATATATATTAGTTTTTAGATCTTAGATAATGAGATATGTGTCGGTGGTAAGATTGATTTTAACCTCTTCACTGTCTTGGAGCGGGGATGCTTTGAGGTGGTCGGTGAATACCACGTTGAGGATTATGCAGCCAATTCAGAGATACCTCTTGTAGCTCGATTTCCCAATTTCGGTATAGGACACGTACCGACCGGGATATTTGGTACTATAAATGGGGTTATTGGGGTCATTGCCTAACTCAAACTCCCTCACAAGCGATATCTCTTAATGGAGAAGTTTCAGAAACGGAGGATGCCTTTCTATATGGATAAGAAAAAAATGCGAAAACAGGAACTGAAACTCATTTTTTTTAGTTTACTTGAGCACTCGATTCAATGGAGGCTTTATAGTCAATCTAATATGAGTTCATAGTACATGAGAAGCCTGCGTCTAGGGTTTCATCTGCTTCTCACTCTCTCTGATTCTCTCGTTCGTTTTCTCCTCCGTATCTGTAAAAAAAATGGCAGATTGGGTTCCATAAGAGCCCGAGTAGAACCTAGCCGTTGGCGTGAACCCCATTCCTGCAATTGTTGTGGTTGTTGTGCCAACCAACGCACATGTGTGATGAGAGCTAAAGAGATTTCAGATGATACAAGCAAATGGCGGTGGGCGATTGACAGACACCCAATACAGCGATGTAGCAGCACGTCAGTGTTCTTCAATCTAAGTCCGGTCCGGTTGCTAATCAACAACTTACCCAAATCCAGGATTCCTGAGATGGAATTGAAGTCCGCACAAACGCAACTAGTGCAAGGTTTATCAATTGGCAAAACTCCACTTGTCAAAATTGTAAGACTGTCAATTTTGTTCCCATTTTCAAAATCATAGACCATCCCTTCACCCGAATGTGCAGGGCGACCTTCAATTTGCGCCTACTTACCTTGTGGGTTCCGAGCCACCGGCGGGATTAATGTCGGCGAACTACGATGAGATTGATGATTGGAGGGCTCGTTCGACGAATGATCAATTACTGGACATGTTCAGAGGCTCTCATTAGTTTTACAATGACGTCAGGTTTTAGTTGCCTGACAATGCTCCGACGATACAAGTGGCGCGTGCTGCATTAAATACTTTAGATGACTTCTTTTTGTATCAATGATTCTGCTTATGGGAATACAAAGAGTGGTGTTGAGGTATGAGCATCAATGACAATCTATCTTTTGAAGATCATATGTTACCTGATGTATTTTGAACATCAATATCTTATCTTCTTAGACTCTTTATTACGTCTTTTAAATATCCGACCTGATGAATTTTGAATATAAAAAAAAAATACACGAGGTTTATTATGAACTAATAAAATGTGCTTATCAAATTAAATCGAGTTTCAATGTGAAATTCTTGAAAATGATTGTGTACAAAGGTTGCATTGTTGTTGTTCATGTGCGAAGTTGACGCTTCATTATCAAAGAGTCTCATGACGCTCACATTGATTGTGAGAAATAGGGTTGTGTGGGGTACTACATATTTTCTAGTTAGAGCTTGATACTACAACTCTCTACTTAACATTTGTGCTTAACTATTTATATGCATTTTGGAAGAATTTGATTATTTTTTGCCCTGTTGGGGGCACTTCATGTTATTTTTTTTCTGAATGATAACTTGAAGGTAATCCAGAAGTTGCAAATGAATGAAGAATCAAATGTCCAAGATTGATACATTGCACATTGGATTCTATGATGAATGCCCTAAGAACTAATGAACATCTTGAACATGCATTTATCGATAAGAATTAATGAACATCTTGAACATGCATTTATCGATAAAATAGTAACTTGAAGTTAATACATAAGTTACAAATGAATGAAAAAACAATCTTCTAAGACGGACACATTGCACATTAAATTCTATCATGAAAGCACAACAAAGGTTATAAAAAATATCCTATAAGGATCAATTTAACATCGTGAACATGCATTTAGTAACTTGAAGTTAATAAAAGTTGCAAATTAATGAAAAAACGAATATCCCAGAATGACACATTGCACATTGAATTCTATCATGAATGCCCTGAAAATGTTAGAATCAAATATCCTACAAGATCAATTGAACATCATGAACATACATTTATCGATAAAATGGTAACGTGAAGTTAATACAAAAGTTGCAAATGAATGAAAAAACAAACATCCAAGAAATACACATTGCACATTGGATTCTATCATGAATGCGCTGAAAATGTTAGAACCAAATATCCTATAAGGATCAACCGAATATCATGATTGCATCGTCAATTCCCTAGAAAGAGTGATGAACTATTATGGTACACTTAAAGATAACCAATTATACTTTATACGTATAAGATGGGAAAATAGGTTGCTTCAAACAATTAATATCCCCGGAAGTGGGTAAGATTATACATCAAACTTGAGTTTCTGTTTGTATATCCACTGATCAGAAATAAAATTAGTGAGAGGGGGGGGGGGGGGGGGGGGGGCACAACATTCCAAGTATTGTTTTTAATTAAAGCAGTATATTTTTCAATCAAGGCGTTTCGCCAATTTTGGTCAAGAAGTGTTTGGCGATAGTTGGTAGGGATTGGGGAGGTAGAAGACACAACGAGAGAGAATGGAATTTTGAGTTTGTGGATGTCCGCTTTACTGCGAGTCACCATAGGGTGAGCAGAGGGTGGGGGAGGTGTGGGAGTAGGAGAATGGGCTGTGAGCTGGTCGTGGTCGAGAGGTGGTGCCTCAGGCGAAGCAGTTGTCGGCTGTGTTGCAGGACTGTTGGAACATGGTGGAGCACTGTTGGAACAGTTGGATAAACTCTTGCAACAGTTGGACAATGGCTGAGGGAGGAGAAACATTGAGTGTCTGTTTTCGTCAAAGTCAGAGATAGGGAGTGTGTTTGTGGGGGGAGTTGACTCAGCAAAAGGAAAACGAGTTTTATCGAAGGTGACATGGCGGGAAATAATGATGCGGCCAGTGGATCTATCAAGGCAATGATAGCCTTTATGAGAGGAAGGGTGACCGAGATAAATACAAGGATTAGAACGTGGGGCTAGTTTATGTGGTGTGGTGGCGGTGACGTTGGGATAACAGAGACAGCTGAACACTCGAAGATGGGAGTATGTAGGTTTTGTGAGGTAAAGAGCTTCGTGAGGGGTCCGGTTTTGTGTAATTTTGGTAGGTAAGAGATTGAGTAGATGGGTGGCCATATGAGCGGCTTCGACCCAATAAGTAGGAGGAAGATGAACTTGAAAGATGAGGGATCGAATCATGTTGGTAATAGTTCGGATCATCCGTTCCGCGTGTCCGTTTTGAGGGGAGGTGTGGAGAGACGGAAAACGATTTAGGATGCCGTGTTTGGTAAAGTAGAATTGAAAATCTGCATTTTTAAATTCACAGTTATTGTCACTTTGTAAAGCTTAGACGGGATGTTGGAACTGAGTGTTTATTAGGGTATGAAAACTGACAAAAGTTGCAAAAACGTCAGATTTATGTCGAAATCCAAAAGTCCACAAATAATGGGTAAATTCATCCACTAACACAAGATAGTATTTGAAACCCGTAAAACTAGTGACATGAGAAGTCCATAAATCAACATGAATAATTTCAAATAGAGCAACAATAGTAGTTTTTGGGAAAAAAATGGTAGACGAAAATGTTTGCCTAATTGACAGGTATTACAAAGAGACTCCCTAGGGTCTTTATTATGAGAAATAAAAGTGCTAGAAAATAAACGGGACATGACGTGTTTGCAAGGATGGCCTAGACGTCGATGCAAAAGTTTGAGACGAAGGTGTTGAGGCAGTGAGGAGAGCAGGGAGAGGTGAAGTGGGAGAAGGGACGCCAAATGGATAGATATCACCGGAGCTATTGCACCTGAAAATCTCGACTCGACTCTGAAGATCCTTTACATAAAAACCAAATGAGTCAAGTTCAACCGAAAAAGAGTTATCGCGGGTGAAATTTCGAACAGAGATAAGGTGTTTGATGATATTGGGTGTGACATAGACATTTGTGAAGCGGAAAGGAGTGGTGGGAAGAATTGTGTGGAGTATGTGGGTGATGGGGAGGGGGAAACTATTACCGACGACGACATGTTTGGGGCAAGTACTGTTATGATTAAAAACAAAATTGAAATTACCTGAGTGTGGTTCCATATGGGAGGTCGACCCGCTGTCCATGAACCACTGTGAGTCGGTAGGCTGCTGAAGTGTCACCGTGTTCAAACAATTTGCCAAATCCACCACCTTGGCACTGCTGGACGAAGTGTTGTAAGAGTTGATGGGACTGTGAGAGCTGTGCCACGGCTGTTGTTAGGTATGAACTTGGGCATGGACCGAGTAGCCGTTGTAGGGTTCTGGTGGTCCAGTAAAGTAGGCATGTTGGAGTGGATGGGTGAACCCCTAGAAGCGACGGGGACTACTGTTGTTGGTAGGGTGCGCGCCAGGGTTGAGATTGGCTATGAACACTATGGTAGTTGTAGTGTTACATAGGGTGACGGTTAGGTCCACCGCCTCCACGACGGTTGGACCGGCCACCCCCGCGCTGATAACGCGAAGAACCACCTCCGCGGTAACTGTTGTATGAACTGTTGCAACTGTTAGGCGGACAGTTCGCGTTGGAGGCGTAGAAAACAACAGCGGTCTGCTCAGGTTCAGCAAGTCTATTTTCTTCCATCTGGAGAAGCTATCGAGTCTGGAGAAAAGTGGGAAGGGTATTCTGAAAAGAGATGAGATTGACGACGGTTCTGTAATTTTTTGGAAGGCCGTGTAGGGTTTGTAGAACGAGTTGTTTTACATCGGCCAAGCTGTCCGTTGTGGTTTTGATTGTTTGGCAATAATCGTGAATAGAGAGAGAGCCTTTCTTGAGGGACTTGAATTTCTCTTGAAGTTGAATGGCCCGACAATCTTTATTGTCGGTGAAGAGAGATGAGATGGCGGTCCACTGATCACTAGCGGTGGATGTTTTGGAGAGAACCATGCTCGACACATCATCGGAGATGGTGCCATAAATCCAAGTTGAAGGAGATAGTCGGCGCGTTGCCATTAATCGGCGAAAATTGAGTCGGGTCGGGGTTTTCCATGGAGAAGATCGGTGAGGCAGAAATGACCAGCGGTGATTTTAAAAAAATGGCTTCACTTTTGATAGTTGAGATTTTTGAGATCTAGGATGACGGGATGATAGATTTGATATTGGAGATGACATGAGCAAGGTGCAAGGGATTAAAAGGGGCGGCGGGGGGAGTTGCTTCGTCACCGGCCATGAGAAGAAGAGAGGTAGCGGCGGCTGAGGGGAGGGTGTTGGTGACGACTAGGTTAACTTAGTGTCTGAGACCATATAAGAAGTATATAATTAAGAAACGTGTTGAGCTTGTACTTGAAATACACACGTGTGAGCTTCTCCGTGTCAACATTTGCGGCTCGGAGCTTAGTGAGTTGACCCGGCGTCAAATGGGGGTACAACCTGAAATGCTCCTCCGCCATGAAAAAGCTGAGAATTGAGTCTCCGATGTACTCGGGCCTCTCATACGATGTCGTAGAGGTCTTGTCCTGGTCCAATTACGAGTAGTGCGTGAACGCCTGTTGCAGCAAATTAGGGTTTCTGAATTCGTAACTGATCATATCCTTGATTTTATCCACCAAATTATTATCCCATGATTGTTTATCCCCCGTTTCATCTTCTTCTCCGTTATTCTCGTTGGCTTTATCCGCCAGATTATCCCGTGATTTATCCTCTGCTTCTTCTTCGTTGTGATTTTCAAGACGAAGGTCTTCCATGGTTAATGATACTTTTTGACTTTTGAGTTTTTTCTCTTTGTAATGCTTGTCAATTAGGCAAACATTTTCGTCTACCATTTTTTTTCCAAAAATCTACTACTGTTGCTCCATTTGAAATTATTCATGCTGATTTATGGACTTCTCATATCTCTAAAAAAAAAAATAATAAAAAAAAAAACGAGACACAAAAGAAAATCATAAAATGAGTGAACATTTGACACCCTGCCGATTGGAGTGGTATCAATTCTACAATATTAACTACTAATAAAGAGTTAATTGACAAAGGGACTTACTTTTTACGGTTAAAAAATTGCTATTTGTAGTTCAAACTTAATCTCCTCTCTCACTAGAAAAAAACCTCTCTCATTAACAATAGAAGATAATTTGGCATAAAGTCATTTTTGTTAACGTGATATACGAACACAAATGAGCTCATCAGATGAAGATCGGGACACACATCATAACGAGGTAAAAATTTTGTCATTTCGTTCAAAAAATTTGAACAGAAAGGGCAAAAAGCCCAACCTGGGCGCCCGAAGCTGTTTTTCACGCCCAAGTTGGGCGTGAAAACCACCGATCCACGCCCATTTAGGGCGTGCAAAACACCGGTCCACGCCCAAACTGAGTGTGTGTAACATCTTCCGGCGCCCGGCTTGGGCGCCCCCCCCCCCCCCCCCCCCCCCCCCCCCCCCCCCCCCCCCCCCCCCCCCCGTTTTTTTTTGCTTTTTATTTTATTTTTAATGTTTTTACGTTTTTTCAGGGAAACCAACACAATACGGCTGAAGCTGAAGTCGATCATACTGATTATTTTACAACAACTCAATGGTAGATTGGGCGAGGTCCGTTGCTAGAAATATGTTTGTAAAGTTGGCTAAAATAAGTGGCCCTAAAAATAAAACGTACCTGACTTGTGACCTTGGGGCGAAATGAGATACACCATCAAATAACCCAACTGCGCCCGAGAAGATGGACTGGTAGCAAAAAAATTCATTGTGGTTTCCGGACGCGGGAGTGAAACGGTTGGTCGATAGTTGGGAGCTCAGATTATTATATGGGAAGCATAATCATTATCCGGTATATACGTTTGGGCATGTCAAAAATTCATTGTGTCCATTGTCTCAAAAGGAGTTGGAAATTATTAAAGATCTGTCAAAAAGTCATGTGCCGCCGAAGAAGATTATGGCTAACTTAAAACAAAAGGGCTTGGGTCTCGATGCGTATATGAAACAAATATACAATTTAAAGGATCATTTCAAAAAAGAAGCTAGGGGTGATCATACAGTGATGCAACATTTGATTGGGTTGCTTGAGGAGCACAACTTTTACAAGTGGATTCGTACTGATGAAACAACACGTGTTGATTTGATATGGGCTCACCCTTAGTCTGTCCAATTGTTAAGGAAGTTTACGTACGTTATACTACTTGACATTACTTACAAAACCAAACAATACAAAATGCCTTTGTTGGAGATTGTTGGTGTTACTTCTGTGGGTTATAATTTTACTGTTGGAGTGGTATTTATGCGCCATAAAAATGAAGACCTTATACCTAGGTGTTGGTGTTAGGGAATGTATTTCTGACCGTGGATCATTTTTTATGTCTTTGAAACATTAACATGTATGTGGGTCATCGTGTTGCACGATGTTTGGGCAATAGTAAGTCGCAAGGGATTGCATTCGTACGGAGGCTGTGACAAAATGTTGTAACATCGCTATGTAAGGAAGATTTCAACAGGAATTACATGGCTTTGATGGACGAGTACGCAAATTATCCATAGTTGATCGAGTACCTCCAAGACACTTGGATCATATACAAATAAAAATTTGTTTGTGCGTGGACGGATTATATTTTTCATTTGGCTAATACGGCGACTAGCAGGCATTTATTTTTTGTTAAACACAAATATGTAACTTAATGCAATTTTGTGTACTGAAATGTAACATATTTTAATCATATTATGGTGTAAAGTAATCATAGAGCATTGAAGAGATGGTTGGATGCGTCCACATGTACATTTGACCAGGGCCGGCCCTGGGGTGGGGCGAGCAGGGCCCACGCCCAGGGCCCAATTTCATAGGGGCCCAAAATTTTAAAATTTTAATATATGTATTATGTATTTTTATGTGAAAAAAATATTTTATGGTTTTAAAAAAAATATTTTTCTAATTTTATCAAAAAAAAAATTTACTCTTTTATTCTTTTTTTCTTTTTTATAAATTTATTTTAAAAATAAATGTGATTTTTTTTTATTCTTTTACTCTTTTTTACCCCCGAACTACTGAACATTTATACTCTCGCCCCGGGCCCCCGATTACGCCGGACCGGCCCTGCATTTGACACATTTTGGGCACAGTATCATTCACAAATAACATATCAACTTAATGATATCCTGAATGAATTTGCGAAGTCAAAGAGGATTCGGGCTAAGACGATTAATGTGCTTGTGTTTAAAATTTTGTCTTGGTGGAAAGTAACCATAGCACATTGAAGAGATGGTTGGATGCGTCCACAGATGTAAATACTCAGCGAATGGGATGCACATGTCTTGGATCGTCCTGAAGAAATCATCGGGTATGGCGTGATATCCTGGAATATTCGGCGGAGGGAAGTGATCGTAAAAGTATGGATGCAACACTGGGGTGATGTCGTATACAAATGGAACTGCAGATGGCTCCGCTCTCTCCACCGACTCGACTCTAGGATCTATACGGGGGTGGGTACGGTAGAGATACCCACGGTAAATAATGGGAGTCCGACTCCCAAGGCGGACACGCCCAACGACCATAATAATCTCGATCAAACATGTGCACGTGGGGAGTAAAACTGATCGTCAGGCTCGTAGTCAACTATGTAAGATGTTAATTCTCTCTCCCTCTTAGCACCTCGAATCGGAAGAATAGGGGGCGCCGGAATAATCAGAATAAAGACAAACTGACGCAAAGCTCTATCGGGCATGTAAGGCTTGACAATATCTATCCATCGAATAGTCTTGTGGTGGACGGTCTTGTCAACATCACGTGCCACATTCAACCCAAATGACGTCCAATTCACCTATTGTATGTAGCAATAGACATGTATTAATAAAAATAGTAAATATACAAATATTAAATTATTTAAACTTGTTACTTACATCAGACGCACGCATGGAATCTACACGTCGACGGTACTCCACAACTATAGAATCGTTCTTAGGGATATGATGCGTCACCTGCACCACGGCTCCCCCGGTACATGTGCATTAACCATCGGAGGCCGGAAGCACGGAAAATACTCATATATCCAACACTACATAAATAATAATACGGAATATTAAACATAACATCGAAACTTATTAATAAAAAGGCCAATGTAGCAAAACCCCAAGAATACTCGTGAATCTGATTGATGTGCTCTTAAAGTGGAAAAAAATCTGCTTTCACCTTCGATCCACTTTTATCGACGAACAACAGCTTTTTGAGCAAGTAAGCTATATATGCTCGTACGCGAAACTCGGGTGGACACGTAGAATTTTTACCGTACATCACATCTTACTCATCTAACTGGGGGCCGCCACCGTACCACTACTGCTCCATAAGTGCACCTTCAATACCAAACGCTCTCTCACCTGCCTCAATCGCTTGTGCCTTATCCATGTTAGTGTTAGGGCGATGTCCACTAACTCGCAAATGCATTATGTAATGCACATCATGGGGAGTAATTGTTAGTGGATATGAAAGTGTTGGTGTTTGGCAGCCACCTCTCAATAAAAGCCTCTATCAGTGAATTATTGTAAGCGGGGCGGAATTTAGGATTTTGGACAGGAGTAGATCCACCGGAAGTAGTAGCAACTCTAGTCAAAGTAGAAGGCGGAGTCGGACGTCCTCATCATCATCATCTAATGGAAAATCAGGAGTCGGAAAATGATACTGCCCCTGAAAACGTACTCCTGCATCATCTAATGGAAAATCAGGAGTTGGGAACCGATATTGCCCCTGAAAACGTACTCCTGCGTCATCCTTGTCCTCATGCGGATCCATATATGCATCCACCTCCGCCTCGACCTCCGCCTCTATCGCCGCAGGTGCTCGTGGTTGTTTAAAAATCACTGTCTATTCGCCACGCCGTGTGGAACTAGTAACCTTTCGATTATGTGTTATGCCCTCTCGTTGTGCAGTAGTCTCCTCCACTAGATCCGCAGGGGACGAATCATAGGCCCCCTTCCCTTTTCCCATCTTCAGTTTTTTAACCCAATTAGACATCCTGCAAATATAAGAGATATTCAAATAAGTAAAATTGAAAAAAAAAAATAATAATAAAAATGTTGAACGCCCAGACAGGACGCCCAAACCGGGCGCCCATGGCAGAACCAAACGTCCAAACCGGGCGCGCATGGCCGAACCGAACGCCCAAACCGTTCGATCACCAGCATTTTCCACGCCCAAATTGGGCGTGAAAAATGCTGGTGGCCGCCCAGTTTGGGCGATCACGAAGCACGATTTTGGCAAAAAAAACAGCCATACAAACCGATTTGTAGGGCTGTTTAACATGAAATTACAACCAAAATTTCATACCCAATGCACAAAAAATGTTTATGAGTTGAAAATGCCTCAAACTTTCGATAAACTTGCCTTGTTTTTGCTTGAATTCAAATGTTTTGATTTTTTTTTTAACTGTTTTGGGTTTTGGGGGGAGTGGGTGGGAAAGGGGTTCTAGTGAGAGAAATGTTTTTGGGTATGAACTGCAAATAGCAAAGTTCTAACTCCAAAAAGCATTTCACTTGACAAAAGATGAAAAATAAGTTATGGTTAGCTTGTTTTCTAAGTCAATAGAGAGGCATTTGAGACATGTAATTTAAAAAAAGAAAAGAAATTGTACTAAAGAATTATACTATTTTTAAATGAATATTCAAATACCAAAATGACTTTGTTAATATTGAGTTTGAAAATAAGTTGACCGGTAATACTCCTTAAATATAGTAAAACTAAAAAAACGATCGTTTATGTTTATGTAGGACATTTAGTAAAATGAATAACGAGTTCAAGCACATAAAATATTATGATAATTTTTTTTTTTATGCAAAGATAAATTCTCAAGAAGAAAATACACATGGTACGTGAAAATATAGATCTCTAGAAGAAATCGTACTCAATAAAGCTATAATCCATTTTTTTGTAAATATAATGTTTTAAAGGGAATCCAGTACCGGAAAATGATATAACGAGCTTTTGAATGAGTATGAACAAATATGGAGGAGTATTAAAGATGTTACTGATAAACACGCTTACAATTATTTTTGAACAGTGAAAAGCCTGAAATTCGTAAATATAAACATATGTCTATATGCAGTTGGCCATACAATTATAAATTTAATTTGTCAAGGGAATTTAATTATACATTGACTTGAAGTTAACACATATAAAGTGTAGAGTCTTTAGAACAAAAGTGGGTAAATTCATTGTGGTAGATTTGAATACCTTTTGAAAATATATTTTGTTATATGATATATTGATAAAATCAATTTTTAACATTCAAATGAGTTGACATGCGTCATATAGACGCAAGTACTGCATATTTATATGGATCATTATATAATAATATTGAAATAAAATTTTCAAAAATTAAAATGTTTTGAGCATATAATCAAAAGTCTTATGAGTTAGACCATAGTGATAATCCATTTACGAATTACATGGAACATGGTGTAGTCACTTTGGTGAATATTGTACCATGTTAACAAAATGAATATCAAATAATTTGATATGAGATTAAAATTATTGGAAGAATAAGTTTTGTCTCGACTTGTAGATCGAGCATTAGTATCATAGAATATTTATCCATCGGTTTAAAATGATTTTAGGGCAAAATATGCACTTTACCCCTTTGTACTACACCATATATGTAACACCTACTAGCTCCAGCTATCGAACGTTTAATCTTTCTCACCAAATACTCTACTTCCCAATTCAACATCGTTCGCATTAATCGCGAAGTAGTACTCCCCCTCCTACTGCATTATTGAACTTCTTAGCACCCTATTAAACTTTAGACAACCTTCAACTTAAACATTCAACATATTTAATTAATGTTATCAATTATGCTAATAGTTAATGTTATTCCTTTAATTTACTACCCTTTGCTATTTGCAACCTATATGCTAGTAGGAATTCGTTGGTATTGGTAGTTTTTAATTTGAATCATATGTTAATGAAATAATGTTTTATAGCATTTATTTTCCCTATTGTACAGTGCAATTGGAATTTAATGAAACTAAATTATTAGATTCAAAAATTAAAATTCGGTAAAACAACACGTTTTTATAAAGGTTTGTTAGTTTTATTGAAAGAGCCTGAATAAATTTCAAACTAATTATATGCAAATATATTTTATGAATATTTCTAGGGTTCGAGTCCCCTCTCATACTTTCCCTTGTAATTGACTTGAATTAAAAAAAAAAAAAAAAAAGAATTACGAATAAATTTATTTTTATCATCAACTAGTATCAAAAGACAAATGAAATCAGGGGCGAGTCCACCCAAGGGCTAGGGTGGACTCAAGCCCCCCCTCACTTCAAAAATTTTCTCTACTATATATATATATATATATATATATATATATATATATATATATATATATATATATATATATATATATATATATATATATATATATATTTTATTTATTAGCTACCCAATTATATTATTTTATTCGGTTACTTTTACTCTATTTAAGCAGGACCGGTTCTGAGGGGAGGAGAAGTAGGCGGTCGCCTAGGGCCCCCGAATTTTTGTAAAAATTTAGGGTCCCCAAATTTTTTTTATACCCTTTATATATTAGTATTTATTTAAAAAAAATATATATTATATGCATAATTATTGCGAACTCCATGAATAGATATTGATCAACGATTTTTAATATTTCTATAATTCCTCTAATCATGGAGCCCCCAATTATAATAGTGCATTAGCTATTTATCTTTCTATATTTACACTTCTTTTAGTGCCACTTAATGAAAATTATCGTTAAAAAAAATCGGGGGCGCTGCCCCCGAACCCCCAGAAATTTATAGCCTTGCCTCTAGCTATATACCTTACAAAAACGAGTTCACATAGATTTTATCATCTTTTTAGAAAGAGTTCTAACGTAGATTGTAGAAGGGGCCCCGAAATCTCAGGAACACCCCTCTATTTAAGCCAACTTATTCAAAGTCGCCTCACTTCTCAAAGCCCCCTTCATGTCTGACTTGTCTACATTTTTTATTTCCCAACTTCGTTCTCGTTCTTTGGAAAAAGGAAAAAAAAAACTTTGTTTTATCGCATAGTTGCACTAATGGCGGTTAAATAGCTACCCACAGCCGATCGAACGCACACCGACGATCAATTAACGTTTGACGTCTTTTCTTTCATCTTAATTTTCATAATGAATATTAATTAAAAGTCCATTGTGTAAATTTCATAATCGAGTTGATATTCATGTTTCTTAGACTCTTATAGCAATTTAACTTTTGGTATTATCTTCTGAAAATGGAGGAAAAAAAATTCATATCAAATTTTTATCTTAAATTTCTTTGATAGCAAATTTTTTTTCAGGGGCTCTGCCCCCGAACCCCCGATATATTTAAGCCCCCCCTCAGAACTTTTTCTGGCCTCGCCACTGAATGAAATATACAAAACGTTCAATGTATATCACGCCATGCAAATGTTATATTTAAAATATTAAAATAGAAAATTATATCTTTAAAATATTAACTACTAACACTTAAATGACTTAATTGTTAAATTGCAGGTGGTAACTAGTGTTTTTATAGTATGGGTAAGTGTTACTTATGTTATAGTACAATAGGGGTAAATTGTATCTTACCCCTGACTTTTTTATATGGTAAAATTGATTCAATGTGTGTCCGATCTTTAGATATATCAAATGAGGTGGCCGAACCTTTTTTAAGTTTTCTAAACTCGCGAATTTAGAAGAGAGACGATATTGACAATCGATAGATGTTACAGTATTTTATTGACAAGGTTTTAACAAGGTAGTGTCACGCTCGCAAAGTTTCAAATGGATGTGTATTATTTTTTATTTCGTTTAGGTTTTGTCTGATTGGATTTTTCTAACAAGATTTTTAACGAGACATATTTCATTAAGCGAATATCCACCATTACTCACCATCTATCACCACCATTGTTCACAAATGCACCATTAAGGAGTAGTAATTCATGACCTTTGATTTGAGTGGTCTTTCTTGTGATATATCTTGTGCTATATATGGAGCATCATGTAATGTTATTTGTACAAACACGAAAGAATAAGAAAACAATATATTTATTTCTTTCTATAACGCTCTCTCAATTCCTCTTTACTTTGTAATATAGAGCAGTATATTGAAGATTTTCCAAACTTAAACCTCTACAAATTAATACAGTTAAGACCGACTTAATTCTATTAATTTAGCAAGATATTAAATTATCTATAAATTAATAATTATTAATTATATACATTAATTAAGAATTTATTAATTTATGAAGTTATTGTTATTAATTTTATTTTCAATAAATATTAAATACAATTATGGATGAATCGTTAGATGGTGAAGTTAGCCAATAGCAGCAAAATCTAATCAATGAGTTGAAGTTTCGTGAAAAAATGGTTTGTTGGATATATATCTTAAACAAATTTGAAGAAAATAACGTAACTTCAGAGATGTTGACTGACGAGTAAATAATTGAGAGCATCATGGAAAGTAATAAAGATGATGAAGTTGAAAATGATACTATAAATCCTGTTCCTCGGACGGAAGCTCTTAGAGCAACAATGTTATTGAACAACTTCTTGTTGAGTTATGGCAAATCACAAAAATACATCAAAAGTTCTTACCATACTATGTAAAGTGAGGGATTGGATTTAATGTGGTATTATGAACTTTAACAAGAAACAAAACAAATTGAATCATATACATAAATCTTTATAGATTTATCATAAATGTAAACTGTAATGTACTATATATTCGAAGAGTTATTTCTAGGCATTATTAATTTATATATTAGACTGAATGTATAAAGTTTTTAAAATATGTATGTATTATCTTATAAATTTAGAGAATTATTAATTTAGCACTTTGTTTATGAATTGGGACCGGAAAAAAAATGTATTTAAGTGATGTTATTAATCCACCAGATATTACTTTAGAGACGTGCTATTTTCACTCTCAAAATATCTTATTTCACTACAAAATTACATATAGTTCCTATTTTACTAATTTCTTCTTCTTTCACCTATATTCTGTACCGTCGACCACTAAACTAATTAAAATATTTACTAAAAAAAACTCCACCATTTTTCACTGGAATCTTTACCACAAAATCTCACCCTCTCCACCTTAGGGGAACAATACTTTCATCAGAGAAAAACATCTCCGAAGGTCAAAAGAGCAGGCGTTCACGTTCTTGGAGAAATGAATTAATTAAAAGTGCTTGTATGGAATGTCTTGAACTTCCTCCAAAATTGGCTATGTTAGCTTAATATAATTCCGTATCCTAAAAAAAATTACATAATCTGTAGGTCATCTGATATAAAAGTTTAAATATTTTGTATTAAATATTTCGTTGCAAAAAAAAATATAGAAATAACTTAGAACACATGAATATTAAGCGAATATAAAGAAGGATGTTGGTGATTAAAAATTTGAAAGATATTTATGATATTTTATATATTCTTAGATGTGAATTAAAATATTTTAAAGGTGAAAATAACACCAATCTTAATTTATGGAGGTTTTACTGCCGTCGTACTCAAGTCACATGGTCGAGTCCCCAAGGTCTCATATTTAGTGCACCTAATTTCAGGTCACATCATTTTTTGTGCATCCAATGCACCGAACAAGTAGTTCAAAAATTGAAGGCAATAAATCATCTTAATTGCCAACTACTCTCGCGCGTGAATCTTGCCTTCTATCCTTTACTTCATCTCCATACTCATTTATTTCACCAATTGATTGATTCTCCTTTTAAATAAATTTAAAAAAATAAATAAATAAAAGAAGTTGCCATGGCTTTATTAAACCCATTTTTGGAATGTCCACAATATTCTCAAATCTCAACTACTCCTTCTATTAAAATGACTATTGTTTTACCTTGGACTCGAATTGGATTGGGTCGATCGATTATCGACCTAAAAACCGACTCAGCCGACAAATTAATTTTGCTCAAATTTGAAAACCATTGTCGAACCAATCTTTGTGGGTCAGTTGATGGTTGACAACCAAATATTTGGTTCCGAAATTGATCGGTTGATGAGTATACTCGCTACCTAGTTCACTTCAAAAAAATTTCAAGTAAAAGTATGCACATTCTCCCCAAGTACCACTCGGCATTATCGTCTATCAGTTTAAAATAGTTAATAGCAATTCGATAAAATTATAATTTCGAAATTCTAACTAATTTCATACATTCACATTCCCAAATTCTTGTCGAAGATTTATGTCAATCGTTTTTTCTTGTTGATTTTTTTTTTTTAATTTTAAATCATAACTATTTTGATAATTTCTATACTCACTGGAAAAAAAAAAACGCACCCTTTGTTTTATATATATATATATATATATATATATATATATATATATATATATATATATATATATATATATATATATATATATATATATATATATATATATATATATATATATATATATATATATATATATATATATATATATATATCAACTTTTAATAGTATTAGAAACCATCAACCGACCCATTATAGATGGGTTGGTCAAATTTTTTGACCCGATCTAATGGTTCAGTTAAAAAATTATTATTCACCTGAAAATATGATCAGTAATGGGTAGATTGCTGGACAACAATCAATCCAATTCTGGCCATAGTTTTAGCTACATATGTATTAGGAAAACTAATACTCCCTCCGTTCCTAAATATGTGTCGTTTTTCACCTTGGCACAAATCTTAAGAATCTCAATAAATATGTCTTGATTTTAGGAAAATAGATATTGATGGACCAAAATACCCTTGTTTATTAATTAATGCATGAAGAGTGTTATAGAGTTAATAAGGGTAAAATTGAAAAATAAGTAATTAATGCAGCATTGGAATTGTAAAGTGACAAATAATATGGAACAAAAAAAATTCTCAAAAGAGACAAATATTATGGAACATAGGGAGTAATATGTATTGTTATTAGGAAAAATATATGTAATAAGACTAAATTACCCTTCCATTAATTCTCTTTTTAATAACTACTCTCCATAATGGTGAGAATTAATGTTCGCTGGAATTTAAGATTAATAAGAGCAAATATGAGAAAAGTTTTCTCAATTTTAAAATAACTGTGGATTTAGTTTGTGCGAACTATTAAATACTCCCTCATTCTCTTAATACTTGTCACTTTTGCCAGTTTTTTACATTTCAAATTATTTGTCATTTTACTATTCCAATTAATAATTAATTGTAATCTTTTCAATTTTGCTTTTCTCACTCGTAATTAATTGAAATATAATTAGTTAAAAATCAATTAATGGCATGGGCATTTTAGTGATTTACTATACTTTTTGTTATTATCTATGCATATTTATTGAATTTCTTAATATATGTGCAATTAACAAAAGTGACAACTATTGAGGGAAATAATGAGTAACTCAATAACTATAATAAATATGAACGAATTTTAGGAAATAACACATAGTGTGACTAAATACTCATATACTCACTCTGTCCCATATTATATGTCTTTTTTAATTGGGACGGAGGGAGTAATTACTAACTTTATTTTCATTAACTCTGTCTCAAGCAAGTAATAGTAACAAGCCCAATTTTGACAAGACAATAATTAATCTATCATTAGAATGCTTAAGTGACAGACAAATAGCATGAAACAAGAAAAAATTCTCAAAGCGACAGTTAATTCAGGGCGGATGGAGTAATTAATACAAAAACGGTGGATAATATAAATAAATAAAAAATAAAAAAATAAAAAATCAAGATGAATTGACCGAGTGAGTAATACATGTTGGTAAAATTGGTTGAGGGTTATGTAATTAATTTTTGCAATACAAAGAAATTTTACCAATACCAACTCATTTATATAAACCTCAAACACCTCAACCTACAAACCAAAACAAACAAAGAATTAAAAAAAATGGCCATTCCATTCAAAATTTCAGCTCCTCACACCACTCTCACAATCACAACCACCACCACCATATTATTACTATGCTTAGTGTGCGCCGCCGATCAATCGACAATTCACCGTCCGATTCGCCCTTTCAGAAGCGTGTACGCATTCGGCGACTCGTACACGGACACCGGCAACACCCGGTCCGACTCCGGCCCGAGCGGTTTCATGTTCGTCTCCAACCTCCCGTACGGACGCACATTCTTCCGTCGCCCCACCAACCGATACTCCGACGGCCGCCTAGTCATCGACTTCGTGGCCCAAACCCTGTCCCTGCGGTTCCTACCGCCGTACCTCGATCCGAAGGCCGATAAATCCTCCGGCGTCAACTTCGCCGTGGCGGGGTCAACGGCTATAGTCCACAGCTTCTTTTCGAAGAACAATATGAGTCTGAATATAACGCCGCAGTCGATTCGAACGGAGCTCGATTGGTTCGATAAGTTGTTGCTGGAAGGGAAAGGGTGCCGGGATTCGGTTACGACGCCGGAAGAGTGTGCGCGTGTGTTTAACGATGCGTTGATTTGGGCCGGTGAGATTGGAGCTAATGATTATGCATACAGTTTTGGATCCTCTGTTCCTACTAAAACCATCCAAGAACTTGCCATTAATAGTGTCACTTCCTTTTTAGAGGTAAACTTAACTACTTTACACCTCCACTGTGTGTTTTCTAGTGTTGGTAATTTTCTTTGGAAAATAATCTATTATTTATTTTGGATATATATACTACAATATGCATACACACAATATGTGATGGATTCATTTGGAATATATTAATTTTGGTTTTCACCAGGTTATAGATTCTGTTGTGGAAATTTATGGTTTTGATAAAAAAAACACTTTAATAAAGGGTAAATTACGAAAAACCCAGAACTTAAGCTAAATAACAAAAAACACCCCAATTTTTCGCAATTACAAAAAAACCCCTAAGGTTTGTTCCGTCTTACACCAATCCGCTTACAATATGACTTTTCACGGATTTTTTTTCCAGGGAATAGAATTAACACAATTTCAGATATTTTATTTAAATTTATTTCTCACCTATTTAACATAAGGTATAGTAGTCTGCACAATTTTCCATTAAAACACTTGATCAACAGAGTTAATCAGAGGGGGATTTTGGATATTACAGTGGTGGTGTTTTTCGTTATTTAGCCTAAGTTCAGGGGGTTTTCGTAGTTCACCCTTTCATAAGACATGAAATACTTTTCAAAACTTTAATTTGGGAAAATTACACTTTTCGTCCCTGGAGTTTGCCTCGATTTCACATTCGGTCCCTCTAATTCACAAAAAAACAAATTTAGTCCCTCATGTATCAACAATTTAAACAGTTTGGTCATTTCCGTTTATTTTTCGTTAGTTCTAATAGAATCAAGCATGTTGCCCGTCTCTTTCTCAACTGACGGACTAAAAGTAAATCTACGAAAATGACCAAAAGTGTAAAACTGTTGAAATATGAGTGACCAAATGTGTTTTTTCGTGAAAATGGGGACCAAATATGAAATCGGTGCAAAATTGAGGGACTAAAACTACTATTTTCCCTTTTTAATTCACAAATACCTTATATTATACGTATTAAATTGGGAATCACTAATCTTACAAACTATGCCATGAAAATTGACACAAGTAAGAAAAAATACCTTTATGTGAATCATCAATTACACCCATCCTTTTTTATAATTCCATGCATAATAATTAATGTAATATTATGTTGTGTTTTGAATATGTAGGCATTGCTAAAAAAGGGTGCAAAGTATGTAGTTGTTCAAGGCCTGCCTCCGACGGGGTGCCTAACATTGTCGATGTATCTAGCTCCGTCAGACGACAGAGACAGCTTCGGCTGCGTAGGGAGCGTAAACAACCAAAGCTACGCCCACAACGTTGCCCTCAAAGCCAAACTCCGACTCTTCAGAAAACAATTCCCCAAATCAACCATAGTCTACGCCGATTATTACAACGCGTATTTGGACGTGATAAGAAATGCGGAAAAATACGGTATAAAGAATCTTTACGGAGTGTGCTGTGGATATGGGAATGGAACTTACAACTTCGATTATTTCCATGCGTGCGGGTCCCCTTCTTCGACCTCGTGTGGCAACCCTAACGAGTATGTTAACTGGGACGGGGTTCATCTCACTGAAGCTATGTATAAGGCGGTGGCGGATTTGTTCCTCAATGGTACGACTTATATGCAACCGCCGTTTAGTTATCTCTTGAGCAAGAAACTGAAATCGGGATAGAGATCGATGTAAGAGAAGTCGTTTAATTTTTTAATTTTTTTTTTTTTTTGGTGAGCTTTTGATTGTGGCAGAGTAGAAGATGGTGGAGTTGAGATGTGTTGTAATTGAGAGGAGATTAAATAATGATAATAAAACTGATTTATATGCAACGAACGATATTTAGCATCGGTTTCTTTTCCGAATCAGGTTATATTTCATGAAAGGTTATCGTGAGAAGAAACTAGATGATATACATTATACAAGCATTGTAATAAGAGAAAACGGGACAAACTCAATTCTTGTTTATCTCGTCGAAATTTTCATCGAAATTTTTAGTGATTCCTACGATTTCGGTTAATGAATAAAATTTAAATAAATTAACTGTGTACAAAAGAGAGGTCTCATATTCACAACCAAGCAATGCAGCAAACAGACAGCAAACATGATCGTCTATTCAGCTCGGGATGTCAAGATTTCGAACATAAAAAATCAAATTGTAAAACAAATTATTACTCTCATCCCCGAAATAGATAAACATCAGTCACGAAAAATCAGAAGAAACAAAATCACAAAAAAAATAAAAATAAAATCATAAAGACCGTATCGAACAATAACGGAGCACTACTATTCCATCACTGCAACTCCTTCAGACCGCCTTCACCGACGATGGGGGGGCCGAATAAAGACTAAGAATATGGAAAATGGAATTCCGACCGCCACCAAGAGATATTTGAATATCTAATTCCGACATGTTTTACTCACTTTATAATTTTTTTTAGGATTCCTGCATATTTATTAGTTTTCTTCATAAACAACAAAAAAATAAAAAAATAAAGAAGAAAAATGTTCCGGATTTCCTTTGGTAGAAATGTGTTTCCTGAAACATTGAAATATTCACGGAAACGGCCTCGAAACATTTCGGATGTTAGCGAACACCTAAACGAGTTATTATAAATATGCAATAATCCTAAACACAAATTTATAACATGACCAAAATATCCAACTCATTAATTATTTTACAATTAAGCCTATTTCTCAACTAAGTAAGAATAGTAGTAAAGGGTAAATTTGTAAAAATCACAATAATTTG